>NW_007246185.1:564677-578932 GCF_000164805.1 Carlito syrichta
AGTGAAACTCCAACTCAAAAAAAAAAAGAAGTGTACTGATTCGAAGCAGGAAATATACTCAGTTTTTATATTTAAGATAAGATTAAAGAGCTCTTGCTGTTACGCTGGGGTGGAATATAAAACAGAGAAGAAAATAAAACATTTTTAATTTTTCTCTCAAAAAACTTTTCTTGCATATGTCAAAACAAAATAAAAATAAAAACAGTACAGAGGATATTTGTATAAAAAACTGTCCTTTCTATCTTCCAATTTTCAGTCTTTCTATAATAAAAATATTGATGATACACAAAAAATTTTAAAAGTATATAAGCAGTATTTAACGGTGTCTTTATTCTTAAGTTCATTATATTTTGCTTTCAAATGATTGCCTTTAAAAAAGTTTAAAAATGAAAGAAAATTAAGAACTGCAGAAAAAAATTGAGTTCTAGCTTTTACAAAATTATTCTTTATCAAATTTCACTATGAAATAACTATTAAGTTATTTAATTTACCTAATATCTTCCAAATTCAGTTTATCATGCTAAATCAGAAATATGTCACTTGACTACTAAACTCAGTGTTTTTTCACTCCTTGCCCTGCTTAATAATTCATAGGGAAATGTCTAAGAAGTCTATTAATAAATAATAAGCAAAAACAAAGTATCAAATTTCAAACTAGTGATTCATAAAAGACAAGAACGAAACTAGGAACAAACAGAAACACTTCCAAAGACAAGAACAGAGAAATACTAAGTATGTTTTTGAGAGTCCTACCAAAATGAGCAAATTGTGAATTCACAATAAAGAGGTTTTAATAAACATTAAAACTTATTTTCAAGCTAGATTATGGACAAAATAGTACACTCTGATAAAAGTATTGTGTTGAGTTCCCAAGTACTGTATACTGCATCTCAGAGAAGCCTATCAGGTGGAAATCATTGCTAACAATTTGGAGGTAAAGAAACCTTCCTAGGGTCCAAGAGGTTAGGTAAGGCAGAGAGCTCCTAAGCTACTGGTCTGGGAGATACCCCACCCCATCTGAGAGGTGACCTCAGTGGGGCCCATCCCTGGAAATGCAGGGTCAGGAGTATTTTCACAAGTTATTGAGATAATTCCAATGGGCATCAAAATGCAAGAACTCTTAATTATTCCATGCTGTCTCTCAACAAAATTATCTCTGGGTGTTTATGTTACTTCTGTGCTTATGATATTAAAAAAAAATGATTTGTATGCTTTGAAAATAGTTCAGAGTCTTTAAGGCAACATCCAAACGTTGCTGTAAATTCGACTAGAAAACTGCATGGAGTGAGTAGAGGTGCATTTTCCCCTTTGACTTTTCCCAGAACAAAATCTAGCGTAGGCTAGCCCTGTACTGTACACATCTAAAAAGGATGAGCTGGAATTAGACATAGCTTCAAGGGCCTTGGGAAGGTCTCCCAACGGGTACTATGCAGGTATTCCTGTACACCCAAACCCAGCAGCAGGCCTTCTTTCTTGAAACAAAAACAAAACACGAACAGATACTTCATCTGTGACTGCTTTGTTAAGTTAAATAATCCTCTTATGGTATTTAATCTGTCAGTGTTTGAACAGATAATAAATGTTGTGGCTATCAAAACTAAGGAAGTAAATCGAACACAGCTGGCTGGCAACAAGACAGAACTAAGTAACAATTAGAATGAACTCTGCATGGGTGACCTAGCCTACTGCCTACTGCCAGCACAGACAATTTGGCCCTTGGAATTCATCATCCCTAACACACACTCACTGTTAAAGAAACAGTCTATTAAGCTGTTATCTCACTCAGTGTCACAAATTTTTAAAATTCTTTATTCCTATCAAATTAAAAAAATGGGTCACAAATAATTTATATACTAGTTAACTGAGTGGCATAAAATTATAATGCATTCTTCCAGAAAAAGGTTTAAGATGTGTTTGTAACTCCATCATAAAAAAATGTTTTAAGTTCCTTATCACCTTGGTTTATCATGTGATCTTGAAAAGTCCAGTTTTATCCTTTGCTTGCATGTGATACCAGGAAATGCTATCACATAGACAGAATTCAGCTGGGTTTCACTTAGAGACACTGTAACTAGATTTTCATGCTCTCTAGACTATTTCATCTTTTTTTCTTCCTAATTTGTTCAGTTCAACCACGTGCCAAGATGGTGTTTAGAGAATTCTAGTTAAGAGAAAGCTATCTTTCTTTCATACAGTAAGTGTCAAAGCAAAGAAAGGTGTGCTAACACACTGTCAACCTAGCCACAGTGCCACCACAGTAGGGCTTAACGAGCAGAAGAACTGAGAGCACTACAGATTTGTGTTTCAGAAGCGTCCCGCTGCTTGACAAAACAGGAGAAAGATTCAACGAGTTGCATTAAATAACACTGTTGAGCATTCCAGTTGCATGATCTTCCCCACACCTCATAATTCCCTGGCCACTTTAACATCAAATCTTAATTAATTCAGATCAGCACTCAAGAAAGTGTGTCATATTTCAAAAACTGTTAGAGTTTAGGGAACACAAAATTAAGACCCCAGAGCTGCAAACAGGCTTCAAGATCCTCTACCTCAAACTCCTCATTTATTACAGGCATATAAGCTAAGGCACAGAGCTATTAAGAGACCAATCTAAATCCACAGAGCTGGCTAATGGCAAAAGCAGGCCTGGCAGCAGGGTCTCTTGAATGTTACCACAGTGCTATTGAGATGACAAAATGTCACCAGTCATTCCTGTGTTAACCACCCACACAACAACAAAACCCTTCTGAGGGAGGCAATAGTGGTGTCCAGAGAAAATTCCACATCAGCACTCTGGGTAACATGCTCAATTTTCATTAAATTTCTTCCTGACCATTGCATGATTTCTGTTAAACCAAGTCTCTCCTGCATAACCACTGAATAATAGCTGGCTAGATCATAAGCCTGAAATAGTTTAAGAGGCAGGCATGACACACTTTACATTAGCAAAGCTGAAAACGCTCAAACTCCACAGCACTTGAGCCAAGACACGTGGGAGTGAGGAGGCTTTCTAGAATCTTACTCCTGACTGAAATCATGAAAGAAAAATAGAAAAATTATATAACTGCACTAAGCACTTCTTATACATAATGCTATACTTTGTTTCTACTCATATGCAAAACAAATTTGAGTAACAGTAATATTAAGACCTATGAATGCAAAATTTGGTAAACTAAGTATTTTGCTCAATAGTTCTTAAGAGGCTTAAACCAATTCATTAAAAGCTTGATTGGTGGCCAGGTTTGGTGGCTCAGCCTGCAATCCCTGCACTTTGGGAGGCTGAGGCGAGTGGATTGCCTGGGCCCATAGGTTCGAGACCAGCTCAGGCAAATTGGCGAGACCTTGTCTCTACAATAAATCAAAAATTATCTCAGCATGGTAGCGTGCGCTTGTAGTTCTGGCTACTTGGAAGGCTGAGGCAGAAGGATAGCCGGAGTTCAGCAGATCGACGCTGTGGTGGCGAGCGTGCATGCCACTGCACTCCAGCCTGAGCAACAGAGTGAGACTTCCACTCAAAAAAGAAAAAAAAAGTTTGACTGGTATAAATATGAGAAAAAAATCAAAATGGGCAAGTAATTTGCCAAATCACTTAGTAATTTCATGGATTAATCTAAACTCTTTACAACTAGTAATAAACCTTTAATTTTACACAAACATTAAATCTAACCCTTTAGATTTACAGTACTTATGTGATCTCTAGTAATAAGTCTGCCTAAATATTTAGTAGACTTTTTGTTTTAGGTTTGTTCAAAAGTATCATCACATAAAGCTGTTTGACACACTGATGACAGGAATCACCTGTCTCCATTCAAGCCCAAAAGGGAGGTGATGCTTCCCTTCTGATAACAATTCCTACCATGGCAATTTATCTGCTACATTTGTGGGTCCATGAATACAGCACATCCATGATAAATAAAATCTTTCATGTGAATTTTTTTTTATTTCTTAAGGTTTTTTGTTAACAAATGTTGTCTTTTTCATTATTAAAAAGTAATAGCAATAATATGTGCATTGGGCACTTTCTATTTACGAGGTCTTGTTCTAAAGTGTTTGTTTGTTTTTGAGTCAGAGTCTCATTCTGTCACCCAGGCTGGAGTGCACACTGCCTCAACCTACTGGGCTCAGGCGATCCTTCTGCCTCAGCCTTCCAAGTAGCTGGAACTACAAGCATGTACCACCATGCCCGGCTAATTTTTTTATTTATTGTAGAGACAAGGTCTCACCAAGGTGCCCAGGCTGGTCTCGAACCCCTGGACTCAGGCACTGCACTCACCTTAGCCTCCCAAAGTGCTAGGATTACAGATTTGAGCTAACGGCCAGGCCCTCTAAAGTGTTTTTTATATGTTAACTAATTAAACTCTCCAAACAATCTTATAAAGTTGGTTTGCTATTTTAAATAAAAATCCAGTACCATTCCACCTTAAGCATACTTGACCCTAGCACTGAAGCAGAAATGTATAGCCCCCAAAAAGATGGAATTTGAAGGTAATCACTAGAAAAATAAGCCTTTATTACTTGTACAAATTTAAATCCCCAGTCATCTTGCCATGACCCTGTAATGATCCTGTGATACACTACAAATGCCCAGTTTCCTTTCTCATGTCCTTGGAATGCAGTAAGAACTGAGAAAATGGTTCAAACTCCAAAAGACTAATATTTTCCTTTTAGTACAGGATTTCTTACTTCTGAAGCCACATATCCTATGGGAAGATCAATACCAGGGCAGACATTATAACCCTCTTGGAGTAGTTCTGCTCAGTTATGGAGTCTTTTCTCAGCATTCTAAATTCTAGTTTACGGCTTCTCCTCCATGGCGAGTACAGAGCCCCAGGAATAGTGAGGAGGGAAAAATACCCTCTCCCTCGATTCAGTCAAAGGAAGAGAACTAAAGTGAATTAACTGTAGGGGCATGCAAGTGGATAGGACCATCTCCTCTGCATATGCAGTATGTACTCAACTGTACACAACATTGAATGAGAGCCCTTCCTGCACACTGCTGGACCCCAGGGACACACTGTCTCTTTCCTTAAAGGTAGCAAGTAAGAGAGTTCTGCAACATCTCAAGTGCACTACAGAAATTTGATGAAACAGGAGAAATATCATTATATAAGTCACACTGAGGGAAGTATCACTTATTTGGGGTCTTGAAATAGGAATGTGACCAAGTGACCCTGTTGGACAAGCAAAAGGAATAGCATGGCTATCACTCATACTATGCAATATAACATTTGACGCAGGACTTAGAATAAGGACGACGGCTAAAGGAGCCTAATTTGAGAGTATAGCCAGGGACAGAATGATAGAAATAAATACTGGTAGTGTCAAAACAAAATAATATCCACAACAGTTACAGCCCTTGTCCCTGTCTCTGGAGGCATTCATCATGTAACTGTTTGCATCACACACAGGAAAGGGCAGAATCACTTTTGCACAGGAAGTGGATGACAAGCGAATGCTCTGACAGCAGGTGTAGAGCAAGGGGAATTTGCTTGTTCTTTTCCAACTAGGTCAGAGTCACAGAGGCAATGGGATTTCATGAGTAACTTGAGTGAAAGAAAAGTCGCATATATCTGCAAGCTGAAGAGGTAAGGAAGGAGGAGACCGCAGGCACCAAGGAGCCCATCTTATTTAATACGGTGTTAGGCTGGCCTCTAGCATCATAGGATGAAGGAAAAACAGCCCTGCCTCTGCTGGAGGAAGGGTCTGTGGGAGCTCAGTGGCCAAGTCAAATTGAAAGAGAGAGGGTAGGATATGTTTGGGCAAGCACTTGTCACCAGTGGACATTTCTGTAGAGCATGCTACCTATGTGATACGTCCATCTTATCTGGCAACTCAAATAATGCACCAACGTAAAGAAAAGTCACATCTTAAATGGCAGGTATTTTCTTACAAGATCAAATACTATATTATTAGTCTATGGTTACTGTCACAAATGTGTTTGTTACAAGACAAAAACGTGCCTTTATAAAGGCAATGTAGGCAAAATATTTCTGACTATCAGTTTCCTCACCTTCATAACAGGAACAGAAGTAGTTAACTGATAAATTTGTTAGGAAAGCTAAAAGCACCAATACTGTGTTTAGTTTGGTATCTGGAGTGTAGTAAGTTGTCAAAAAAATGCTAGCTGTTGCTTCTTATTTTGCACTATTTCTCAAAATTCCTTCAAGGACCAAAACACAATATTTTACATATAGATCCTAGTTTGTCCATGGCTAGTTATGAGTTGTGTCTTCCCTGTTTATTCTGCCAACATAAAAAGAATAAAGATTAGTTTTAACAATTAACCAAAATAAAATGTAACTAGAGAAGTACATCTATAGCCCTATGTCATAAAACATACTGCTAAAATAACAGTAAATGACTTTCATATTGTGCAATATTGTGAATTACTTTGGCCTACTCACTAATGTAAAAAATCTAGGATTTCCTTTGGAGGTATGGATTTGACAAACTGTAAGAACACTTATATGTAAGAGTGATATATACTTTCTAAGGAACCAACTTAGGTTATTTATAAGTCTAGGATTTTTTTTTTTTTAAACTGGGCCATCATTTCATGGCCAAGATGTATGTCACTAAAGCTCTATAAGTAATCAGTCGCAACGTATTAGCATTAACAACCAGGCAGGTGAGACAAATGCATGAAGCCACTGATGCAGAGCAAGGTAACAGGGAATGGCAGAGACTGTGGCCATCAAATGCAATGGAAAAGAGAGGAGACCACTAGTTAAGCAAGAGAAAATATACTTGACAAGATAGCAGTGACAAATTTCCCAATTCTTTCATGATTTGCCCCTTTTCTCAACTCAGAGGTATGCCAAACTGTTAATAGTTCTTAAAAGTACTAAGTTCGCTGAAAAGAGAAATAATGAAAGAAATGAATACATCATATAAGCTTCAATATCACTGTTTTTCAAAGGTGTGGTATATATCAAAGGTGTATAAACACCAGCATCAGAATCACAGGAAGAGGGTCCCAGAGAGTTTAATATTTAAGAAGTTTACAGATGATTATTCATACATAAAGAGAATCCTGTTCTCACTATATTAATTTCCTTTGTACAATTTTTCTGTTCTATTCCCCACCTTTCAGTCTATGATAAAATATTTTCTTTTCTTCTGGTATATTCTAATCCAAAGAATCATTAGTTTGCAATCATCTGTTTTATCTCATTTTCTATACATAACTTTTATTTTTACATGTTTTAGTTCATCCTTCATACTTAGAGATAATGTGAAATGTATAAATATTAAATGTGTGATATTCAAAATCTCCATGAAATACACATACTCTTTAAATAAAAACAGACTGCCATTGCAAGGCAAGATTTTATAGAAATAGTTCTGCAGATAAATTTTCTACACTATCATTTGCAAATTTCAATCTGCACAAAAGTATGTTTTTGAGGAAATAGCATAAGTCAGTTTTGAATGTTTTTACCAAAACATTATATACAGTATATTTCCTTCACTCATTGTTTTATTCCTTCAATTATTTCTTCTCTATAATTACTAAGAATAATTGATATTTTCTCTCGTCCTACTTTGTACAATATTTAATATTTTACCATTATTCAAAGGAAAGTGTAAAAAATAAAAATGAGAGGAATCTCTCCTTTTCAAATAACTGCTGAAAAATCTAACTACATGGTAATCAGGTTTTCTACAGCAAAATTTTTAGAAACTAAGGATGTCTAGATTCGGACCCAAAGAAAAGGTGGCATCACAATTCTGGGAATCCTCTAAGTTTCACCCATACCCTTGGGTAGTAAAACCTGATGGGTGGAAGCTAAGTGGGACCTAAGGTATCACCTTCACCCTCCAAAAGCAGGACAAGCGTGGATGACAGATGGATTCCTTGTCTCTTCACTCAATGTCATTTATTTTCTTTTTGATTCATGTAGGTGTAACACTAAACCTATTGATTCCCACTGGAATGTGCTAATTATCTTTAACTGTCTAGGTATTAGAGAAGAGAATGGGCACAGCTTTAGTTTTGTTTATTATTAGGGGTAAGGAAGCTTTAGTTCTGCTTAAAATGCTCAATGAAATCATCCTGCTCTTTCTTTTCACATCTTTCTTTTCCTGCATTTTTCTCTACTCTCTTCTTTTTCTTCTCTTCCAGATCACTCCACAACACAAGAGGTTGACAGAAGGACTGATACTGGTTGGTGACAGGTAGCTCTTTTCTTTTCCCTATTACAAGTTCTAACTTTATCTGAATAAATTCGGATTAATTATTCTTCTAAGAAATGAATTTCAATATTTTTTAATGTAATTTTCAAATATGTTTTAAAATGTACCTGGGATTTTGTTTTTATTCAGGTATGAGGAGACCAACAGATCTGGAAATGATTGCCACTGAAGAGACAGTTCCCAAGAGGCGGAGGCATACCACACCATGCCAGTCACACATGGAAACACCAGGGATTCTCAGGAGTGAGGGGAAAGCATGGGTCAGAGCCTTTACTGTGGGTTTTTCAAGAGCCTATACTGTGAATAATTTCAATGGGCTCTGGGTGTGGGGCTTGCCCTTAATTGCCCAGTGACTGACCCTGGGGTGATATCACAGAAGGGAGATCCTGCTCTACTGGTGAGACAGGTAAAGGAGGCAGTTGGTGGGTGTGGGCGCTGGATTGGTCAGTTTAAAAAACACACTCACAGTGGAGTCACCTGTCAACCCTGAGGGGGCATTTGTTGGCCCTGAGAGGGGCGGTGTCGCCCTGATCCACAAGGTCCCCAATGCTGTATCATCAAGAATACAGAAAACAGGTCAGGTGAAGTGGTTCATACCTGTAATTCCACACTTTGGGAGGGCAAGACTGGTGGTGAAAGGATTGCTTGAATCCAGGAGTTTGAGATCAGCCTGGGCATCAAAGCAAGACCTCTCTTCTCTACAAAAAAAATTTAAAAATTAGCCAGCCATGGTGGCATATGCCTGTAGGTTCAGGTATTCAGGAGGCTTAAGGAGAAGGACTGCCTGAGCCCGGGAGTTTGAGGCTACAGTGAGTTGTGACTGTGCACTGCACTGCAGCCTGAGTGACAGAGTGAGACTCTGACTCAACAACAACAAAAAAGAAAATTCAACACACGTATAGTCAATGGAAAATACCATTTGTAAAAGATGGGGAAAAGTAAGTAAATTAAGACCACAAAGTATTTCAAGTATCACTTTAGCCTATTACATGAACTTTCCCTTCACTGGCACTAAAAAAAGGAGAAAAATAAGAAACTAAAGAGTTTATGCTCTTTCTTGTGTTTTGTATGGCTCTCTTTTCAATGAGATGGTAATAAGCCTAGAAAGCCTGAAAACCAGTTTGCACAGGCAACCACTTCATAAAAGATATATGAAAAGACATTGAGACAGAGTCAACATAGCCCAAGAGTCGCCATTTTGGCACTGCTTAGCTTTGTCCTGTTTCTCTAGCATTTCACTTTCACTTATCCTCTCATCTAAGCACTAGCCAAGGACAGAGCCAGTTTCTCAGAGGTAGCCACTGATGACTGTTTTACAACTCCCTCCACAGCTTGTTTTGTACTAAACAGCTTTGCTACTCCAAGTATTTGTCTCCATCCATAAGAAACAAGTTAACCTCATCAGCCTTTCGGGACACAGACCCTATCCACACGGCAACTGTCGTATGACCAACCCATCTGTCTGACATCCATCCACATAAACTTAGTACCTGCGCTTACCTGCCCCCCACACCTTAACAACCTGCCCCCATCAAAGGGCAAGTTTAAAAGCATTCAACCTCAAGCAGTCATTTGCCACTGCTTTGCTAAACTCTGGCGTGGCCACGTGGCTCTTCGACCTACGGCTGCCATGTTTTCTAAGCTTGGGCCTCCTCCCTTCCCCTGAGGAGGTGAATCACCACCCCAATTGACTTTCTAAATACACTGTATTTTCAAATTTAACTTTGCAATTCTTTGCCTCTTTTGTGTGGCACCCGATTGCAGACCCCCGTCTAGTCTGACTTGGCATTTTGGAGGCCCTGCTGGGATTCTGACCCGACAATATATGAGATCATTCTCTATAAGATATATATTTAATATATTCATTGTTTGAAATACACAGTTAGTTTAGATTCCAACAAACAGAAGATCACTTCGGACTTCCAACAGTTTAAATTGCTCTTTCTTTTAATAGCAATATCTAGTAAACACTTTTATCTTCAAAATTAAACATAATGCTTTTAGAACCGAATTGATATTTCCTGAGTTTAAATTTACATTCATTCACTTAAAACAATGGAAAAGAACCAGAAAACCAAATAAAATATACAATTGTTTTAAGACATTGGACAACCAGCAGTAAAGGGATACATTTACATAAGGTAAATCCTATGATTGCTTCCAAATAACCACCTTACAGCAGTTTCTATACAACATAGCAAGGAGGGTCCCAAACAGGGGCTGAGGAAGCAGAAATCAGAGTTCTGGAAGGCTGAAAAGGTTAGAATTTGCATGAAAGGCCTACACAGACAGACAGCTCTCTGGGGCAGAAGGACGTCCTTGAATCTTAAAGCTCAATCACCATCTGAAAATGAGGGGGATAAAACTTCCTGAGGTTCCGGGAAGAAGCATAGAAAAGCACAGTCTCAACAATTCTCAAAGTTCACACTGGTCCATGTTCCCACCAGACAGAAAGGGTTTCAGTTCTGAGTTTTCAGAAGGGTATCCCCAAGGTAGTAAAGTTTAAGCAACTATAGAATAGATGCTGCTCTAAATTTACCATAAAACAAAGGCCTAAAAGCAAGACTAAAAATTACTGAACTGATCCCAAGTAAATTTGCTGCATGACAGAACAAAGTCCACTACTATTTAAAGGAACTCAAAAAATCCAGCAATCAACAATTGCTCACAAGGTCTGGTATCCTATCAAAAATAACTAGGCAAATAAAGAAACAGGAAAAGATGACCTGTAACTATAAGAAAACTCAACAAAATTAGACTCAGAAGACAAAAGATGTTGGAATTAGCAGATAAGGACTTTTTTCAAAATGCTATACTAATTAGGTTCCACCAGCTCAAGAATATAGAGGAAAACATGTAAATGATGAAGAAAGAAAGGAATATATTTTAAAAGACCCAAATGGAACTTCTAGCAATTAAAAATATAGTATCTAAAATGAAAACAACAGATGGAAATAAGAGCAGATGAGAATGAAAAGAAAACATGTGAACCTGAAGACACAGCAATAGAAATGATCAAAAATGCAGTACAGAGGGAAAAAAAAAAAAATGAACAATCCCAGTGTAGGACAGTATCAATTTATATAACACACTTGGAATTTAAATCCTAAAAGAAAAGTAAGGTGGGGATGTAAAAAGAAAATATTTAGGACAGGCGTGCTGGCTCAGCCTGTAATCCCAGCACTTTGAGAGGCCAAGGTGAGAGGATTGCCTGAGCCTGGGGATTCGAGACCAGTCTGGGCAACTTGGTGAGACCTGTCTTTACAATAAATCACAAAAATTAGCTGGGAGTGGTGGAGTGCATCTACAGTTCCAGCTACTTGGAAGGGTAAGGCAAAAGGATCTCCTGAGCCCAGTGGGTTTAGACTGCAGTGGCCATGAGCGTGCCACTGCACTCCAGCCTGGGTGACAGAGTGAGACTCCAACTCAAAAAAAAAAAAAGAAAGAAAGAAAAAGAAAAAGAAAAAATCTGAAGAGATTATACCTGAAAATCTTCCAAATCTGATGAAAACTATAACATCATCAATCTAAGAGACAACAACAACAAACAGAACATAAAGAAAATTACATAAGGCAGTTCATAATCAAACTAGTGAAAACCAGTGATAAAGAGGAAATCCTAAAAGCAGTCAGAGGGAAAAGAACACATTACATATCAAGACCCAACGATTTGCTCTTACAAGAAGCACTTGAAATATAAAGATAAAAATGTCTTAAAAGTGAAAGGATGAAAAAAGACACAAGACACTGACAATAATCAAAAGTGCATGGAAAATACATATTCTGAAAAAAAACTGCATGAATTTTTTTCAATTTCTTTTGCACCAAAATAAACTTATTCTAACTTGGTATTGTATGTCTAAACAAGATCTAGTTTGAGACACTAAGAAAGATACAGCAGTTTGACAAGAGACCCTATCAGAGCAATAGCAATTCTGCTAAAATTGAAGCAAATATAAACACCAAATTTGTTTTGAAGCTTGGGTAGAAGCATAATGAAATCATTGATGCTTTATGAAAAGTTTATGAGGACAGTGTCTGAAATAAATCAGCAGTTTACAAATAGATAACTTACTTCATAATGCTGAAGATAAAGCCCGTGATGGCAGAACATTCAAATCAATTTGCAAGAAAAAAATTAATCTTGATGGTGCCCTAACTGAAGAGGGCCAATACTTAACAGTGGAAACAATAGCCAACACTACAGACATCTCAATTGGTTCAGCTTACACGATTCTGACTGATAAATTAAAGGTGAGTAAACTTTTCACTTGACAGGTACCAAACCACTGCACCCAGATCAGCTGCAGACAAGAGAGAAGCTTTTAATGGAAAATTTAAACAAATGGGATCAAGATCCTGAGGCGTTTTCTCAAAGAATTCTACCAGGAAATAAAACATGGCTTTACCAGTACAATTCTCAAGACAAAGCACAATCAAAGCAATGGCTACAAAGCAGTCGAAGTGGTTCAGTCAAAACAAAAACAGAATAATCAAGAGCAAAGGTAATGGGAACAGTTTTTTGGGATGCTCAAGGCATTTTGCTTGTTGACTTTCTGGAGAGATTATGACTTTTTCATGATAACATCTGACTTACAAGAGTGTTTTGAGAAAGTCAAACCTTTAGCAGAAAAACACCTGGGAAGCTTCACTACAGAGTTCTTTTCTATCACAACAATCTTCCCAATCATTCCTCTCATCAAACAAAGGCAATTTTGTAAGAGTTTTTTTTTTTTCTTTTTTGAGTTGGATTCTCACTCTGTCACCCAGACTGGAGTGCAGTGGCTGCTCCCGGCCACTGCAGCCTCGACCTGCTGGGCTCTGGCAATCCTTCCGCCTCAGCCTTCCAGGTAGCTGGAACTACAGGCACGCGCTACACGCCCGGCTAATTTTTTGATTTATTGTAGAGATGAGGTCTCGCCAAGTTGCCCTCTCGAACCCGTGGGCTCAGGCAATCCACGCACCTCAGCCTCCCAAAGCGCAGGATTACAGGTTGAGCCACCGAGCCTGGCATGTAAGAGTTTTGATAGGAAATAATTAGGCATCCATTTTATAGTTCTGATTTGACTCCCGACTTTTTTGTTTTCTAATCTTAAAAAAATCTTTGAAGGGCATCCATTTTTCTTTAGTTAATTACGTAAAAAAGGCTGCCCTGACATAGTTAAATTCCCAAGACCCTCAGTTCTTTAGGATGGACTAAATGGTTCATATCATTGCTTATAAAAGTGTCTTGAACTTGATGAAGCCTATACTGAAAAATAAAATTTATATTTTTTATTTTTATCCTTTTTTTGAGTTAGAGTCTCACTCTGTCGCTCAGACTAGAGAGCAGTGGCACGCTCACAGTCACCCCCCAGCGTCGACCTGCTAGGCTCCAGCAATCCTTCCAACTGCCTTTCAAGTAGTCAGAACTACAGGTGCGTGCTACCACGCCGGGCTAATTTTTTATTTATTTACAGACAAGGTCTTGCCAAGTTGCATGGGCTGGTCTCGAACCCGCAGACTCAAACAATCCACTTGCCTCAGCCTCACAAAGTGCAAGGACTACAGGCTGAGTCACCAAGCTCGGCCTATTTTTATCTTATAATTCCATTTTCCACAAAATTGTTGGAGTCCCACATATTAATATCAGACAGTAAATTTTAATGCAAATAATATTATCAAGAATAAAAACAATCATTTCACAATGATAAAAGGGTCAACTTATCCAAAGGACACAGCAATCCTAAACATTTATGTATCAATAACAAAACTTCAAAATAGAAAAAGCAAACAATGATAGACCTGCAGAAACAGACAAGTCCACAATTATACACAAAGATTTTAATACCCTTTTCTCAATACTTAATAGAGCAAGCTGACAGAAAAGCCTCAAAGATATAGTGGATTTGAACACTATTAACCACTTTACCTAACTGACATTTATAGAGCACTTCTCCCAACAACAAGGAAAAACTTATTTTCAAAGGCACACAAAACATTTATAAAGACAAACCATATTCTGGGCTATAAAGTAAGCCTCAATGAATTTTTTTTTTTTTTTTTTTTTTTTTTTTTGG
>NW_007246185.1:579668-619511 GCF_000164805.1 Carlito syrichta
AGTGCGCGCCTGTAATTCCGGCTACTCGGAAGGCTGAGGTGGAAGGATCGCCAGAGCCCAGTGGGTTGAGGCTGCAGTAGCCGGGAGCAGCCACTGCACTCCAGTCTGGGCGACAGAGTGAAACTCCAACTCAAAAATAAATAAATAAATAAATAAATAAATAAATAAATAAATAAATAAATGTGGAATACAATTAAAGGAATACTTAGAGGGAAATCAGTGGCACCAAACACATTAAAGAAAAGTCTCAAACAAATGACTTCAGCTCCTACTTAATAAATAAATAAATAACTACAGAAAAAAAAGAGAAAATAAAGTTCAAAACACATAAGGGAAAGAAAATCTAAAAGATCAAGGCAGAAATCAGTAGTTCACCACTTAACAAATTAATAAAGATAAAAACATATGATCATCTCAACACACACAGAAGAAGCATTTGAAAATATCCCACATCCAGCTGAGCATGGTAGCTCACACCTGTAATTTCAGCACTTTGAGAGGTGGAAACAAAAGGACTACCCGAGTACACGGGTTCAAGACCAGCCTGGGTGTTAGACCCTGTCTCTACAATAAACCAAAAACTTAGCCAAGCATTGTGGTGCGTGTTTATAGTTCCAGTTATTCGGAAGGCTGAGGTGGAAGGGCCTCCTGAGCCTAGCAGATAGAGGCTGCAGTGGCCATGAACACCCTACTGTACTCCTGCCTGGGTGACAGAATGAGACTCCTACTCAAAAACAAAAACAAAAAAAGGAAAAATATCGCACATCCTTCTCATAAAAAGTCTCAGCAAACTAGTTCTAGTCCGTGCAATAAGGAAAGAAAAAGAAATGTAAGGTCCCTTGGAAAGGAAGAAGGCATTTTATTCACAGATGATATGATCATCTAGATGAAAAAAATCAAATGCAATTTAATTTTTTTAAAAATACCTAACAGAATGAGTTTAGCAAAATCTAAGATAAATACTCAAAAACCCCCAATCTTATTTCTATATATATATTAGCAACTAAATATTAAATTCTTTTAAATACCATTTACAATAGCATTAAAACTATAAAATACTTAATGATAAATATGACACCTATGCAAGACCTGTACAAAAGACTGCTGAGGGAAATTAAAGAAATACTGTGTTAATGAGTTGAAGGACTAAACATTGTTAAGATGACAGTTCTTCTTATAATGATCTACAGAGTTAATCCAATCCTATCAAAATCCCAGAAAGCTCTTTTGCAGAAAAAGCTGGTTATAAAATTCATATGAAAATCTAAGGATCTGGAAGACTCAAGATAATTTTTTTTTAAAGTTAGAGGACCAACATATGACTGTAAGACAAAAAAGCTGCTCTAATCAAGACGATGGTACTGTCACAAAGATAAATAGAGCCACAGAATACAGAGGCCAGAAAAGAGATATACATACATGATAAATGA
Source organism: Carlito syrichta (assembly GCF_000164805.1). Taxonomy (NCBI): domain Eukaryota; kingdom Metazoa; phylum Chordata; class Mammalia; order Primates; family Tarsiidae; genus Carlito; species Carlito syrichta. Next base: position 581,099 of record NW_007246185.1, read on the forward strand.
TAACTGACAAAAGAGCAAAGGCATCTCAGGAGAGAAAAGATAGCCTTTTCAACAAATGGTACTAAAACCACTAGATCTCCATATGCATAAATAATCAACGTTGATCCGTATCTCACACCGTCTATAAAAATTTTTAAATGTTGCTGGGCACAGTGGATCATGACTGCAATCCTAGACTTTGGGAGGCCAAGGCAGGAGGATTACTTGAGCCCCTGAGATCAAGACCCTGTATCTACAAAATTTCAAAACTTAGCTGGGCATGGTGGTTGGTGCATACCTGCTATTTCAGCTATTATGGAGGCTGAAGCAGGAGGATCACCTGTGCCCAGGAGTTTGAGGCTACGCTGAGCTACGAGGGTGCCACTCCACTGCACAATGGGTGACAGAATGAGACCCTGACTCAAAAAAAAAAAAAAAAATTAAAAAAATTTTTTTCTTATATTTTCTTTTAGAAGTTGTATAGTTATAGGTTTTTCATTAGATCAGGAAGAAGAGCGTAGAAAATCTTCATGATACTGGGTTAGGCAAAGATTTTTTGGAAATGGCACCAACTACAAAGTACCTAAAAGAAAAAAAAAGTCATAAATTGGATTTCATCAAAATTTAAAACTGCTTGTCAAAAGATATTGAAAGAGGAATACAAAGACAAGCCACAGACAAGGAGAAAATATACGCAAAGCATACATCCACTCTTGTATCCAGAAAATACTAATAAAACTCGAAACTTGGCCAGGCATGGTGGCTCATGCCTATAATCCTAACACTTTGGTTGGCTGAGGTGAGAAGATTGCTTGAGACCAGGAGTTCAAGACCAGCCTAGGCAACATAGCAAAACCCCAAACTATGGACATGTGCAACATGAAAAAAGATAGAGCGGGCAACCCCCTGGGTCCCCTGTTCTCTCCCACTGTGGGAGGCTTTCTGTCCTCTCAATAAATCCAGCTTTTAAAAAAAAGGAAAAAAAAGAAAAAAGATAGAGTGACTTCATGCTCCCTAGAATGTAACACTTAATTAAATGCAAATTAATATGTAGTGACAGGAAAAAGACCAGTGTTTTGGGGTGGGAGGAGATGGGAGGGAGGAGGATAACAAAGAGGAACAGGCAACTTTTGGATTTGATAAATATGTTCCTTATCTTAATGGTGATGATGTTTTCATGGATGCATATAAATGACAAAACCTCAAATTCTACATGTTAAATATGCACAGTTTACTGTATAGAAATCACATCTAAAAAAAAAAAAACCTGTTGTTACAAAATGTTATTATAACAAACTGTGAGGGCTTATCTAAATTATATTTTACCAGGATCACATTACCTGCAAGCAGGATATTTTGCTATATATGCTTTTCTTTATAACAGAATTTTCCTAAGCTGAAAGATAAGATAATTATGGTTCCCCAAAGGAACAAAATTCATTTTTCTTAGACTTGGGTTACTACGGCAATGCCTCACTAAAGCACAGACACTGAATGTTATTACTGGCCAAAACTTCACCCTAGGGAAAGTAAATAGGGCATTAATAAGCATTAAAACAAAGTTTATTCATCATAAAGTCAGGAAATTCAGTGCTAAGATACTCATGAGGGGGAAAGAGGTAATGAATTTGTGGAAAATAATGATATTCAGCCTGTGACTCCCAAATTGCTTCTTGAAATGAAATACTAATCCTTGGCACAGGAGATGGACTGTGGACACCACCATCCTCTAGTAGACTGTGTTCTTGCTCAGTGGCTGGAAGTGCATTCTCAGCAGCAAAGGCCTTTTCCTCTGACCAAGCTGCCTGCCTCGCCTACTGCCTCTGCTGTGATCAACATCGATTCCTGCCCCAAGCTTTACATTGGCCTGCATTTGGGTAGGTCCATCAGCTGCCACTTTGACCTATTTTTCAGTCTTTCTCGGAAACTCATTCTTCATCACTCTCCCCAGGGGCTTTTCTTTTTCAGTTATTTTTTAGAATTCCTTCTGCTTTTCAAATCTTGAACTTTTACCTTCATGAGAAATCTAACATTAAAGAAACGAACATTCTAACCCTGAGTTTCTCTCAAGAAAGAGTATACCATATACTAGTGTTGCAGAGTGGGGGAAGTTGACCCATTCCCAAGTGCACTGACACCATGGTTGGTGTCAGGAAAGATTCTATTCTATAGGTCAGATCCAACCATGGTCACTCTTTACAAAGGCGTGCATCCCCAGGCTACAGCTTTTGATATTTTAACATCACCTGCACAGATATCATGTTTTTGCCACCATCAGTCTCAGGCATATATTCTGTACCTAGAACTATGCTTTCTCCATTAAAATCTAGGTCCTAGGCCAGGCTCTGTGGTTCAGCCTGTAATCCCACACTCTGGGAGACAGAGGTGAGTGGATTGCCTGAGCCTGCAGGTTCGAGACCCACCTGGACAACTTGGTGAGATCTCATCTCTACAATAAACCAGAAAATTAGCCAGGTATGGTAGCGTGCGCCCCTACTCCAGCTGCTTGGAAGACTGAGGCGGAAGGATCACCGGAGCCCAGCAGGTCAAGGCTGCGGTGGCCAGGAGTGGCCACTGCACTCCAGTCTGGGTGACAGAATGAGACTCCAACTCAAAAAAAAAAAAGAAAAAAATCTAGGTCCTAGAGTCTTGATAGGTTGCCAGTCCAGTCTTCGCTGTGCTCAAAATGCCTTCTCGTGTTCAGTTTCCCTCTCTTAGTCACTCTTAGACCAACAAAAGGAATTCAAGTACTGACACATGCCACAACATGGATAAACCTTAAAAAATCACGGTGGCCGAGCACAGTGGCTCACAACCATAATCACAGCACTTTGGGAGGTAGAGGTGAGAGGATTACCTGAGTCCTGGGGTTCAAGACCAGCCTGGGCAACTTGGTAAGAGCTCGTCTCTACAATAAATCAAAAAATTAGCTGGGTGTGGTGGCACATGTCTGTGGTTCTAACTACTTGGAAGCCTGAGGCAGAAGGACCACCTGAGCCCAGCAGGTTGTGGCTGCAGTGGCCTTGAGCCACTGTACTCCAGTCTGGGTGACAGAGCGAGACTCCTACTCAGAAAAGAAAAGAAAAAGAAAAAATCATGGTATGTCTAAGGAGCCAGACACAAAATGCCACAATGTTGTATGATTCCACTTAAATAAAAAGTCCAGAATAGGCAAATCTATACACATAGAAGATAGATCAGCAGTTATTAGTGGGTAAAGGGAGAATGGGAAATGAATGCTAATATATACAGGCTTCTCTTTGGGATGGCGGGAATATTCTGCAATATGATAGTGGTGATGGTTGCACAAACTGTGAATATACAAACCACTGAATTGTACAATTTACAATTATACTTTATAGTACAGTGGTTAATATATTTTTAAAACTACTGAGTTGTATATTCTAAAATAGTAAAATTTATATTATATAAATTATAATCTCATTTGAAAAAAAAAAAGGTAAATAACTGCCAGGCCTGATGGCTCATGCCTGTAATCCCAGCACTTTGGGAGGCAGAGGCAAGAGCCCAGAGGTTCGAGACCAGCCTGGGCAACTTGGCGAGACCTTGTCTCTATAATAAATCCAAAAAATTAGCCAGGCTTGGTACTGGGCATATTGTAATTCCAGCTACTTGGAAGGCTGAAGCAGAAGGATCACCTGAGGCCAGCAGGTAGAGGCTACAGTAATCACGACTGTGCTACTGCACTCCAGTCTGGGCAAAAGAATGAGACTTAGACTCAAGAAAAAAAAAAAGAAAGATAAAGAACTGAAGACGTAGAAAGGCAGACACAATGACACCAAAGATACTGTCTGCTTAGTATAAAGCATTTTAGAGCCACTTCAAATAAAATTAAATCCCTACAGGCTAAACAAACCACTAAATTCAAAAGGCAAATCATATTCCTCTTTTCTCTCTAGAAGAATCAAAAACTAAAGATTTCCTTTAAGTGTGTTTCAATTTCTATAAAAATGATATTAATTGTATCAAGATGCTTAAGTGTTCATTGACCATACAGTTTCCTTCCTCTTAGACTCCAAAGTCTATCTGGAACAATCTAATGTAATAGCAAAGCAAAAAAATAATTTAAATTAGGCTATTAGACAAGGTAGTGACATTGGATGTATTTAACGCATTTCCCAGACACTATCTCAAATGCTTTCCATTTCCCAATCAACAAAACTGCTCTGTTCTAACAGATCTGGCCATCTGATGTAATTGGCCTTCAACTACATTTCATTCCAAATTAATCTTCATAAATATACCAAACCAAAAGAAAGATAATGCTGTTTGCCAAAGCAAAGACACTAATATGTGGGGCCTCTTAAAAAGAACTGAGAGAGAATACCAGAGCCTACATTCACCGGGTGCGTAATCCCTAAGTTCGGAGATTTGAGGGGAAATCACCTCCTGTGGGCAAGTTGATTCTGTTCCCACAGAGCCTGGGGTAAGTGATGCCATCAGCAAATGCACCCATGTGAGGACACCTTAATTGACACTTTTTTCCTCAGCACTCTTTTCCTCAGTGATGTGGATAGCAGAGCACAAGCACTCACTCTAAATAAATACATTTTTGATGAATCATGGTAGGACTGCACTTTTTCCCTGAAGAAATTAAAGTATATTTACTCATTGAGGCTTGCCCTTGGGCTGCCCATGTCCCAGGCCTGTTATTTCTAAGCCCAGGGAGATACAGTAACTCCTTCATAATGTAGCTAAGCAGTCCACTTGGTTTTATTCAACCACCCAATTCTCTCTCTGGCCTTGCCACTTGGCAGGTGGGAAATACAACTGTGGCTTTCTTAATGATTTCACACTCCTGTGACTCCCTGTAATTTCCTAACACACCCGAATTACCATCCAGGGCCCTAAAGCAGCAATTTAAGAATTTCTGCTGGACTGAAAGTTAATGCAACCATCAAAGTTTCCAATTTAAACTCAGGAATTAGCTTGTTTACGGCCCAGGATCTTGCCTCCCTATACAATTAGCCTGATGCACCCACCCATTTACCATTTCCTGATGCTGAAGAATAAAATTAAGGTCAACTTGTAAACAAGAGAAGTCATAAAATGTAGATATCCATGTGAGACCATAAAATCTAAGGTAGCCAGTCCTTCATTCAGCAAAGGAAAAGTGATGGAAAAGATCATCCTTCTCTCTCTCTCTCTATGTATATATAAAATATAGATTATACATAGTATAAATAAAATATATAGTATAAATAAAAGTATATCTATTTTATTTACACACACGCACATATTAGTATATACTATGAGTTTTACTAGTATACTTAAATATCACACAACAAAATGTTTTCCAGTAGTTTCAGCAACACTGGGAAACATGCCAGCCTACTTTCTAGCCACATCAACAGTTAAATCCTGTGGATTTTCCACGAAGTCAGTAGTTCTTTGTTCAAACATGTGACGACATAGCATTTATTTCTTCATCAATTATGTACTGAGCACCTAACTAAATGCAAAGCAAAAGGAATGAAATCAAGTATTTTCACAGTCTCAGGCATGCATTCCACAGACACAGAGATCAGTACCTGTTTCTCTAACTCACCACCAGATTCTTCATAACCAACTGCATGAGCAAAGGGTTTGAACTCAGTTGTGACAGCTGATTCGGTGACCAACCCTCCTCTCTACTCCGCCCTACAGTGGTTACACAGTGCCAACCTGTATCACCTCTGCCCTGGACACAAGTTTCCTTCTCCAGCTTGACTCACTGCTATCCAGAGTTGCCCAAAGGCCCAAGTGCACACACCAGCAAGAGAAGCACATAGGGTCTTTCAAAGGCAGCAATGTAGGCCACAATCAAAACTTGGCGTGAAGGCAGGGATAGCGTCCTTCTCCCATTCTCCTTTAAAAACACAGGATGCGGTTTGGCTGAGAGGTTATATACATACAGTAGGAAAAGAAATGCATCGCTTTCACTTTCTTCAGGGAAAAAAATGGAGATCAAAGGAAGGGACATTCTTGTTCTGGTGTTCCACTTTCAGATTCATTCAAACCTTACAATGAATATGCTCCTTGAGGACATCTGTACACCAATCCCAGCAGAGAGCTAAAACCAGGTGATCAGTAACTCATTTTTAAATTTTTGACCTGGCAGGCTTGCTTCATTTCAACAAGTGGGGTTTTCAGGGCTATCTTTCTAAATCTAGAGCATACGTGTCTCCTAAAAGTGCTACCAAAGAGCTTTAAAAAAAAAAAAAGAAGGTCCTAAATCCATGATTTTTCAGATTTCAGCAAGTCCATTTTATCAGATAGAACCTTCTACAATGTTGTACTTTTTTTTTTATCTATATGGTCTTTATCTGTATTCTTTAATAGTGACTAGTTACGTGTGCCTGTTGAGCACTAGAAATGTTATACAACTGGGGAACTGGGTTTTTAATTTTTATTTCACTATAATTAATTTAAACTTAAACTGCTACATGCAGCTAGTGTAGTTACCATATTAGCTACAGATGGGGTTCCTGATATAGGGGAATAAGCATCATGGACACAGAGACTAGGTTTGAATCCCAGCTCTGCCACTTATTACCTATCTTTTTGTGTTTTTTTTTAAGTCAGAGTCTCACTCTGTCACCCAGGCTGGAGTGCAGTGGCACACTCACGACTATCGCAGCCTCCACCTGCTAGGCTCAGGTGATCCTTCCAACTCAGCCTTACAAGTAGCTGGAATTACAGGCACATGCCACCATGTCCAATTTATTTTTTGGTTTATTATAGAGATGATGTCTCACCAAGTTGTCCAGGCTGGTCTTGAACTCTTGGGCTCAGGAAATCCTCTTGCCTCCACTCCCAAAGTGCTGGAATTAATTACAGGCATGAGCCACCACGCCCAGCTACCTATCAATCTAGAGTTAAGTTATTTAAATTATCTCCCATTTCCCATAGTAACATAGTATGAAAATAGAATGTTACTGGGGAAAATGTCATAAAATTAAATTTGGCAAAGAAAGCAAAATCTCTTTTCAGTCCATGTCAGTTCCCCTGCTATCAAAGGCAACAGAGGCCTGAAGATAAAATGGCACCTTCTCAAATGATGTTGTAAGAAAAAACAGTCAACTAACCAAACCTTAGAACAGTAGATAACAAACTGTAAATGGGGCTTGTTTCTAGAAAGTAATGTTGAAATTTTCCATCTCTTATTTTATCTTTGTATTCCCTAAACTGTTTTTTACATCTAACAAATTTCAGTTTGATTCAAAAAACACTGCATATACAAGTACATGTTGAATATCCCTAATCCCAAAATCCAAAATCTAAAATGCACCAACCTACAAAACTTTTTGAGCTTCGACATACCAACTGCTCAAAGGAAATGCTCACTGGAGCATTTTGGATTTCAGATTTTTTGATTAAGAATACTTAGCTGGTAAGTATATAATGCTAATATTCATATAATGCTAATATTTCACAATCTGAAAAAAATCAGAAAACCAAAATACTTCTGGTCCCAAGCATTTTGGATAAAGGATTCTCAATCTGTAATTTAAAAAGTGTTGTGCAACATGCATACAGTTGGAGACCATCATTCTAAGAAACAAAAATCTGAATACTACATGTTCTCACTCATAAGTGGGTACTAAAACACTGGGCACACACTGGCACAAGAATGGGGAAAAAAAAGAACACTGGGTAAGCTAAAGGAGAGGGGAGGATAAGAGATACAAAACCACTCACTGGGTCCCATGCTCACCACTGGAGGAAGGGAATAGGCTTGTCAGAAGCCCAAACCTCACCTTCATACTAAGTATCTATGTAACAAATCCTCCAGTTTGTCCCATGATTCTTTAAAAAAAAAAAAGTATTGCTTCAAAATGTTGACATTTCCTTCCGGCAATCTTAAGGTTGGGATGCAAGAAAGATACCTGTGGGTTCTCAGCCCTTGGTCGGGCAAAAGGGAAATGAGTGGAGAAATTGGCAGCCAGTCCACAAGTCTCTCAGGCCTAAGGGCAGTGCAGTTAGTTAGATTAACAAGGCGAAAATCCAAACCTGCAATGCTCAAGGTTTTCCTCAACCATCTCTGTCAGGGAGACAAGCCCTCAGTGGTCCACGGTAAATTATCATCAGGTAATTTTCTTTCAGAAATCTTTCAGTGGGCCGGGCTCGGTGGCTCAGCCTATAATCCCAGCACTTTGGGAGGCCGAGGCGAGTGAACTGCCTGAGCCTACGGGTTAGAGACCAGCTCGGACAACTTGGCGAGACCTTGTCTTTACAATAAATTTATTTTAAAAATTAGCCAGGTGTGGTAACACACACCTGTAGTTCCGGCTACTTGCAAGGCTGAAGCGGAAAGATCACCTGAGCCCGGCAGGTCAACGCTGGGGTGGCAGTGAGTGTACCACTGCACTCCAGCCTGGGTGACAGAGTGAGACACCAACTCAAAAAAAAAAAAAAAAACTTTCAGTGATAGTTAAAGGTAAAAATGATACTCTGGTACCCTGTAAATAATTTGTGGAAGGCAATTTGATAAAAATGTATACTTAAAAATATTCACTATCTTTTGATCCAGTAATCATATTTGTAGCACTATGTCACAAGAGGTAGAAAATCAGATAACTAAGCAAAGATGTCTGTACAGAAATGTTCACTCAACATTTTATGTAATAAAGCAAATTGGAGTCAATCAAGATATTCACGAATAGAAAACTGGCTAATAATACATTATATAATTATATATTTATATAATGAAATACTACACAAACCATAAAAATGATGTAGATAAATGTTTAAAATATTACAAAATAATACAGTGAATAGAATAGCATTTGTAAAGACAACCTATGTAATTTATATACTATATTTGTGTGTGTTTATGCATAGGAAGAATATAAACCAACATATTCACAAGCGCTTTTCACTGGAAAACAGAAATTCAGGTAATTTGTCTACTTATAAGTCATATGTCACATTCTAAATTTGTTTCTCTTAATATATGTACAGTATTAATAACAAAATAATAAAAAAGAAGAAGAAAAGGCTGTGTCAGAACTAGTGCAACCTCTTTGGAAGACAGTGTGGTGATTTCTGAAAGAACTAGAAACTGACCTTCCATATGACCCAGCAATCCCCTACTGGGAATATACCTGGAGGAACTCAAGTCATTCTACAAAAAGGATACCTGCACACGCATATTTGTTGCAGCACTGTTCACAGTCGTAAAAACATGGAACCAACCATGCTGCCCATCGAAGCTGGACTGGATAAAAAAAATGTGGTATATATACACAATGGAATATTATGCCGCCATAAAAAAGGACAAACATGGACTTCGCAGCAACTCGGGTGGATTTAGAGTCATCATACTCAGTGATCTATCACAGAAACAAAGAACAGAGTACCATATGTTCTCACTCATAAGCAGACCTTGAACAATTATCATAATACTATAAGAAAGGGATTGGCAGTAGTGGGAAACTGCCAGGGGAGCAGGGGTGGGATTGGCAGTTGAGAGAAACTGCCAGAGGAGGGAGGGGCACACCGCATCAACAAGGGTACCTGCATAATGAACATCTGTATACCTAACGCTGAATTGTACCCCACATCTTTAAAATTAAAAAAAAAATTTAAGTTTAAGAAAAGGTTGTGTCAGTTTTAGAGGTAAGTTCTGTCAAATCTTCAAGGATCACATAATTCCTATATATTATTTCAGCACAGGAAAAAAGGGAAATTTTTAAAGTTCATTTTATCAGGCCAGCACAACAAATAAGAAATATTAAATCTAGTTTATGAATGTAAAAATCTTAAGAAAAATAGAAATTAAATTCGGTAATGTTATTAGAATAACAGGAATTATTCTAGTAATTCAAGAGTAATTAGAATATACAGAGAAATAAGTTAGCACATACGTCAAAGTTGGAAAACCAATTAACCACCTCAATATATAAGTACTGATTTTTTCTGATTGTAATGCAAAACAACTCTAATAAACCAGAAATAAAAGTAACGCTGGTTAGTGCAACTTTTTTTGAGTTGGAGTCTCACTCTGTCACCCAGGCTAGAATTCAGTGGCACGCTCATGGCTACCGCAGCCTCAACCTGCTGGGCTCAGGTAATCCTTCCACCTCAGCCTTCCAAATAACTGGAACTACAGGCATGTGCTACCACACCCAATTAATTTTTTTATTTGTTGTAGAGAAGAGGTCTTGCCAAGTTGCCCAGAATGGTCTCATACCCGTGCGCTCAGGCAATCCTCTTACATCAGCCTCCCAGAGTGCTGGGATTATAGGAGTGAGCCACCATGCCCAGCCAGGTTAGTGCAATTTTTAAAAAACTTTCTCAAACTTCAACAGTAAAACAGAGTTATTCCCATCAAACTTAAGTATGAAATAAGGATGCCTACTATAGTATCACTGAATATTATACTGGAAATTCTAGCCAAAATAATAAGAATTGAAATGAAAGAAAGAAATATTAGAAAGAAAACAAAATTATTACTATTTGGAAATGATACAATTGTTTTTCTTTAAAAAAAAAAAAAAGAAAAGAAAAGCAAGAGAAACCACTGAAGTAGTATTATACAATTAAGTAAATTAAGAAATATCCTACAAATATTTATCATGCTTGTATATGGCAAATTCTGAGGTAGGTGCTAGGTATACAAGAGTGAGTAAAAAGAACCCAGGATGCACTTTAGAGTCTAACAGAGAATAAAATTAAAATGTAAGTGTCTCATGTCCTTTTTCTTCCCCCTATGTTCATGAAAAGAACAAATGCAGGTGACATCAGTATCCATTTTTAGGCAATTCAGTAAATAGGCTTCCTAAAACCTCTTATAAATGTACAAAAATCAACAGCCTTTCTATAATCAGCAAACACCAGTTACAAGATATAATTTAAGAATAGTCTATTCGCTACAGCAATCAAAAACAAAATATAAAATATCTAGAAATAAATTTAACAGGAAGTGTGTAGGACCTATATAAATAAAAGCACAAGATTTAACTTGCTGAGGTAAAAAAGAGAAGGCGTTTTTAAAAGAAAAAAGAAGCAAGGCATACCACGTTCCTGGATTGTAAAAGTGTAAATTTTCCTAAAATTAATCTATATATTTAGTGCAATAACATTCAAAATACCAATGGGATTTTTTTTAGAGGTTGACAAAGTGATTCTAAATTTCAAGTGAAGAATAAATGTGTTGAGAATGGCCAAGAGGCTTCTCTAAGGAAAAAATGAGATGAACTACTCCTAAAGAGAACTCACAGTATCATCCTCCCATTTTCAGACACAAGCAGGTTGAGAGCCTGGCTCTACAGCAAGATCCCCCATTCTTGCCCGACACGTGCAAAGTTAAAAGACGTGGCAGATGTATAAATGCAGCCAGTGTGTGTCCTTATCTCTGTTAACCACTCACTTCAGAGCAAGTCTCCCCAAAAGGGAAGTCTAATGTGTGTAGAAACTGCTGACAGCAAAGAGCAGAAATTCACCAGGAAGCATCCAAAAGCACAGAGATTCAAGTCAATTCTTGGATGGCAACATGGGAGTGGCAGTGCATTCATGCTCAATATAAGAGACTTCCAGGAAACAAACAAACAGAACAATAAATGAAGATCCTTCTTGGGCTATTATATGATAATAAGGTAAATAAGGTAAAATTTAATTTTCTCATATTATGAATACTATACATATGGATTCCTGTGAAAACCTGGAATTAAATCATTCATATTCAGTAGTTACATTTGCATCTCCTTTAATTTTTAATAGATTCATAGAATATAACTCCTTCATCCGACCATTATATGGTCCCCAGTGCTTTCCAAGTTGATGAAATTTCAGCGCACACCAAGAATGAGAGGTTAAGCCTGTCTGACAAACACAGACAAAGAAACTTTAAGACTCTGAAGACTTACCATACATCACAGCAAGTAAGCTGCAGCTGAGGCTGGGGCTGAGCTTTCAACTTCTGGGTCTGAAACAGAGACCCTTCCAACACCCCCAACCATTTCCACAGCCATGGAGCTAATGAAGTGCAGAGTGTCACACAGTTATGAGCGTCTATCCCCATGTGCAGTCAGTTGCATTCCGTTCTGAAACTACAGGCCACGTGCCCAAGCCTGACCAGACAGCTGTCTTTGAAATTTTAATATCCACTGCTCCAAGAGGGACCAGAGATAATAACGAACACATGCCATGCTTACTGTGTGCCAGATATTGTTCTAAGAACTTTAAAGAAACTTACATAGTCTTTACAGCACTCCTTATGAAGCAGGCACTAGTACAATCACACCCAATTTACAGGTGATGAAATAGACACCAAGAGGCCACCTAACATCCTGCTGGCCAGAGGGATGGCAAATGGCAGAGCTCAGGAGCTCTGTTTCAAGGCCTGTCTTTCAACTGGAGTGCAGGGCTACCTGGTACCTGGCCCATGCCTTCTCACACACATCTCCATCTTTCTGTACACCCCAAGCCCAGCTGAGAAAACTCTCTGTAATGAGTAAATATGCACAGGAGGGTGCAACCTAAGCTACCCATAATTATGTTTAATTAATACAAATTGCAAAGATGGCTAATTGTGGCTGTTCCTCTCTCTCCTATAATGTTGCATACAAAAATGCTCAGGTAATCCTCACTGCAATTTGTTGCATACTTAAAATATTATTGCACAGGGTTTGGAATTATTCAAACTATAAAAATGTAACTCAAAAAGAATAAAGTGGGGCCGGGCTCGGTGGCTCGGCCTGTAATCTCAGGACTTTGGGAGGTCGAAGTGAGTGGATTGCTTGAGCCCACGGGTCTGAGACCAGCCCAGGAACTTGGGGAGACCTCGTCTCTACAATAAAAATAAATAAATAGCCAGGTGTGGTAGCGTGTGCCTGTAGTTCCAGCTACCTGAAAGGCTAAGGTGGAAAGATCATCAGAGCCCGACAGGTCAATGCTGGGGTGGCCGGGAGTGTGTCACACCACTCCAGACTGGACGACAGAGTAAGACTCCAACTCAAAAAAATAATAACAATAAAGTGGGCCATTGTCTGTTACCAGCCCACGGTGACAATCCCTCTCTGAATCCATACACCCTTGTTCCGTAGCTCCTAGTGCTCCATTGTCTATTGTATATTCATCTGGTCAACCAAAATGCAAGTTCCCTTCAGAGCCCATCCCAAAGAACCCTGCAAAATATTTTGTATGTAGGTAACTTCACACATTTTTTGGTGACCAAGGATTAAGTGGAATAGACAATTTTTTTATGGCAAAGAAAAACACCTAAGCATTGTAAATAAATCTTGAACGGTCACATGTAAATCATCTTGACAATTAAGCACCTGCTGCTAGCAATTTCTCAAAGTCACCGCAGCCAACATTTACAGAATGCTTACTGGGTAACAAGAACTGCAACGCGAGCTTTATTCAAACTAAATCAGTGAAGCCTCATGACAGTCCTAGGAGAGTGGTCTCTTTATATAATTACCCTATAAAATATAATAAAGCAACTCACCCAAAGTCTCATCACTAGTATCTCATTTCCCAAATTATACTTTTAACGATACCGGGTTTTAGTGGAGGACAACAAAAAGGACAATCCTATAAAACGTGCACTGCAACGAGGGTCTTGCCTTGCACAGGATTCAGTGCATTCTCTTTTGAAGACCTTTCTGAGAGGTGTCCTTCTGATTCTGTCATCAGGAAGAGCTGTGCCTGTATTAAACGTTAGTTTTAAGGACACTGCAAATTGTATAACTGATCAGGTTTCTGTTAAGCCAAATGCTAGAAAGTTTCATGCCCAATTTGAGGTCCACTAGCATTATGTGTATACATCATTTCAATTTGGTTCCATTCATTATCCTACAGTTGTTTTGAACTTTTCATCCATTTCTAATTTATATCCGCTTATGTATAATGAATACATCTTTAAATGCTTTTGAGACAAGATGAAATATAAAGTGTCCGGGAAATGTTTATTTTCAACAATAAGGTTGAAGAACAACTGGGGTCAGAGACTTTAGTCACCAAACCGGCTTTTTTTTAAAGTGTGGACAACAGTGTTCAAATTTTTCAATTCGTTGGCAACATTCAAGATCCAAGAGATTTCACATAAAAACCAGATTCCTTGTTTTTCTGGAAAAACTGGAAGCTCTGACACCCTAAAAACCTGCTCTCCATACATGGCAACACTTGAAGCTGAACAACAGCTCTGATGAACCATGAGATTTTGGTTGGCCAGGAGCCCCGCCCAGACAGTGTTACTAGTTTAAAACCACCTGCCTAAATCCCAAAGCCATCTGACTTAGCAAGTCCTGGACTAAATAATCAACAGCACATCAATTCCTGATAGAGAAATCTGCAGCTGTGATTTTTAGGCAGGATTTTCCACCTCCTGGGGGAATCTCAGAGTACCCCTCTTTCACCTAATTTAAAAAAATGGGGTTATTTAGAAATTAGGCCAGACAGAGGCAAAAATGAGACCCACTGGATAAAGGCATCTATTTATAAAACCTTCTAAGCCACGGTGCTTCCATTAGCTGCTGGCACTAACTCCCTAGTTAGTTGTTCCCCAGCCCTTCTTCACACTCCATTCCCCACCCTAACCCCATCTCTGCACTGCGGTCTCCATGACAACACAGACTAAGACTAGAGGCAAAAATGGCATAATCAAGTCATCCTTCTCCAAGGGCTCCTACCCCACTAAGATTCTCTCCCTTGACCGCCCACCTGGAGGCGCCACAAACACAACTATCTGCACCTCCCAAGGTCACCAAGTCCCTTCTTGAAAAACAACTGCAGCTGCCATTGTTTCAACCCACAGGCATTTAGAATGTTCATACAGCAAAGTCAAAATTTCCCCTTTCAGGAAGTTCCTGGGAGGAAATCAGTGCCCTGAAGTTCCACCACCACGCCTCAGACCAGAGAAAACAAAGGCAACGGCAGGCATCCACTCTCCAGAAGGCTGCAGCATCCCAGGAGAGGAAACAGGATCTTGCAGACACAGGAGTTCTGACCTGGGTGCTGGGCCTCCCTGCAGCAGCCTCTGGTAGAAGGAGGCCTTTCACTTTGCATGTTTGGGAAGGGATCGTGGGTTTGGGGGTTTGCTTTGTTGTTTTACATTTCTTATATCGAGATTTCTGTCATATTTTGGTAAGCATCCAACCATGAAACCAGCTGAGTGGGGCTGTGGGGGTCCTTATTTTTCACCCCACCCCAACTTAACCCTTATCCTGATTCATTGGAAGTGAGAATCCTCCTCACCAGTGGCAACAGCAGTTCCTGGTACCCTAGTAATGGTAGTGGCTCTCACAGCATGCACGGAAAAGTATTCCTAACATTGTACACATACAACTGCTTAAATTCCTTTTTTCTTAAATTATTTTAAAAGTAGGCTGGGCACAGTGGCTCACGCCTATAATCCCAGCACTTTGGGAGGCCAAGACGGACAGATTGCTTGAGCCCAGGAGTTCAAGACCAGCTTGGCCAACATAGTGAGACCTGGTCTCCACAAAAAAATTTTTAAAAATTAGCCCACAAATTAGAGTGGTGGTGCACGCCAGTAGTCCTAGCTACTCAGGAGGCTGGGACAGAAGGATAATTTGAGCCCAGGAGGTAGAGGCTGCTGTGAGTTGTGATCGTCGTGATCACACCACTATACTCCATCCTGGGTGACAGAATGAGAACCCGATTTAAAAAAAAAAGTAATTACATGTGCAGTTAAGTTTTACCAAACAAAATCATGGTAATAAATGGAAAATAAGATGTCTCTGGGCCCATAATTCCCATTTTTACTCCCTTCCATTATAACTGCTTTCACAGTCCTTCTGTGGTGATCAGCTTAATTGGCTTATATCTCTTCCTGATTTGTCAACATCAGACAGTATCCATTGACTTACTGTCTCTCCCCCATATATAACTCATTCACACTGACTTTCCCTCTATTTTGTCTCTGGTTTTCTTTTTTTTTTTGAGTTGGAGTCTCACTGTTGCCCAGACTGGAGTGCAGTGGCCGCTCCCAGCCACCACAGCCTCGACCTGCTGGGCTCCGACAATCTTTCCGCCTCAGCCTTCCAAGTAGCTGGAACTACAGGCGCATGCTACCAGCCTGGCTAATTTTTTTGATTTATTGTAGAGATGAGGTCTTGCCTGCCCAGGCGGGTCTCAAACCCATGGGCTCAGGCAATCCACTCACCTCAGCCTCCCAAAGGCGCAGGATTACAGGTTGAGCCACCGAGCCCAGTTCTAGTTTTCTTGATTGTGCTATTTTTAGTTCCTCAATTGGTTAGCTCTGTTTCCTGTTTCAACAGCTTTACACAGTATTTCTCGATATCCCACCATGTAAGAGAAGGAAATGAGGATCCCAATGTGTCCCTCTCCTTCCTGCCTCTCTCTTCTTCCTGCCTTCTAAATCTCAGCCTTCTGTCTGCTCTTCTATTCCCTTCACATTGCTAGGTTTTTAAACCTTGGTTACTGTTTTTGCTGTAGTTTTACTTATACTTTTCTGTAGTTATCCCTTTGTCTTATGAGGAGATTAATCAATAAACTGTTTAGCTACATTTATAATATCATGATTATCTAAATATTACTTCTCACAGAACCAACAGTGATGCTCAACTACTGGAGAAGAAAATATCCCACATCCCTGAGTCCGGCTAAACCTCAAGGTCAAATTGGTTCTCTTACATTCCATTAAATGTTCAAAATTATACCACATTTTGGTTTGCTTTTTCACATTAAAAAAATGTATATATATACATATATAATAACTATTTGATATCTACCTGTGCTGGCTAGCATTTGAGTCTATTTTTTTTAATCAAAACTATATTCATAGCACATCAATACTACTTGGTGTCATCCCTTTCTAGGAGAGAAGTGCACATTACTACAAAAGCATAAGGGAATAGCTATTGAAGTAAACAATTAAGCCAATTAAAAAAAAAAAACCCTGAGGCCTCAACGCTCCCAAGGCAGGAGCTGGTATCAGGTGAGGGATGACTCACTTAGCATAGCCAGTTTTTCTTTTTTTATTTTCTCCTATGTGCAGGTTTGGTATATGATTTAGTATCTTGGCTGCTTGATTTTTCTTAATTTTTTTTTTTTTTTGAGTTGGAGTCTCGCTCTGTCACCCAGTCTGAAATGCGGTGGCATGCTCATGGTTCCTGCATCCTTGACCTGCCGGGCCCAGATGATCCCCTTCTGCCTCAGCCTGCCAAGGAGCTGAAACTACAGGCACATGCCATCACGCCTGGCTAAGCTGACGCCTATCTGCTTAAAAACAACAACAACACATAAACAATAAAGAACGCATTACTAAATTATGTACTTGGCAATGTTATAAAACAGAAAACAGGTCATAACATCCAGCAGAAAGTTGTTTGTTTCTGAAAATAATTTATGAAATAGGCAAAGTTACAGGAGAAGCAATGTTGCACAAGAGAGAGTGCAATGGTTTGGGAAGAAGACAACGTGGAATTTCAATCCTGGATAAACTACTTTCCTTGCTGTGACCTTGAGCCTTGGGAGAGTTACTGAAGCTCTCTTAATCCAGTCCCTAACGTGTACCACAGGCAAAAAACCTCCTCCTTTGCAGGGGTACTATGAAGACAGAATAAAATGGTGTGCAAAAAGTAACCAGCACAATCCATGCACAACACCAGCACTGCTCATAATAATGATATAACATTATATACTACTTATATAAAGTATTATTATAAATGAAGACCAGGTATCAAGGAAAGTCTGAAAAGGGAAAGGAGAAGAACAGGCATTACCGATCTAGTTATAGAACTAAAGAAAATGTACAAAGTGAAGACAAGACATACAATGCTAGACAAAAATGTGGTCAAGGATATTGCTACTACAAAATTCTTTTATAATTATTCTCTGTAAGATGCTTAAAATGGGCCCTCTTTTGATTACAATTCTGACCTACACCTTATCATACTAAGATATTTTGACAAGCAACATGCACCATATACCTTCCCGTGGATAATTAAGAAGCAATTCCAAAAGACACCACTTTACTAGCTTTTTTTTAATCCATAATTCACAATTTATCCAAATTTATGGTTTAAGAAAAAAGGCTTTGTATGAATCACTCTACAAGCTAGGTGACAAAATCATGAATTCTAGAAGATGACTACTCCCACACTTTGATACATATGTAAGAATCATGCACAGAAATATGGTGTCACTAAAACTTCTTCAAAATTGTGGCAATATTTCAAGCTCCACCTCTCACAGTCATATGGACTTTATTCTCTGGAATCTAAACAGTCTTCTTTAATTGCTTTCACCTGCTTAGTCCATGCTATATCAGTGATTTAAATCTACAATAAGTTCTAGCCGAAAGGATATTACCAGACTCCTACACACTTTACAAAAATAGCTTTTATTTGAAAATGAGTGGTGAGGTGTTAGGATCTAGACCACCATTTAAATACATGAAATTTTCCACATGTATTTAATCATGTCTGTATATAATATTATTAAATAAGCCTTTTCTTTCATCATTTTATTGGCCTTTCCCAATTTCTCCATAAGGTTAATATTAAAACCGCTTTGTATTTCTACTCACTGCCAATATTCTGCCAGTATTCCCCTTAATCAGTGAGGGGAAAAAAGGAGGATATTTAAAATGCTCTTTTTTAGTCATCAAAGAAGGGACAAAAAAATAAAATCAGTCCTTCCGTTTATGAAGGTGATACTTTCAGCTACTTAGGAAATTCACTTCAGCATTTACCTCCTGAACACTTCCTTTGCAGGAGGTTGTGTGCTGCAGGCACAAGATCCTGAAGACAAAGTCCAGTCATGCAGGGGGTGTGGTTGGCCACTGCACCACAGAGCAAGTCAGAGCGAGGTAGGTGTAAATGCAGAGAGGCACAAAAATAGCACATTATGTCAATCAGGTAAGTTCATAGCTGGCTGTCCACTCCTGGGTTGTATATTGCTCTGTATACAACCCAAAGTCCAGTGGGCTAAGGGAGCTTTAAAATACTCATCCCTTTTTTCTTTAATCTCATTTCTCTCATATTTCATGGCTATTTCTCATGTTCCTACCTTAAGGAAAAGCTATTAGGCACTTCTCAATAACTCATTAACCAGGTGTTCACTGTTGCTTCAGAAGGCTTTTTTCTGATAGCACAGAAACACAAAAGCTGCTCGATTTTTACTCTTGCTCAATTTTACCTTGATTATAATTCCACATCACTTCCATATGGCTAGTTAACTGCTTAACCACCTATAAGAGTGATTAAAAATTGTGAAATTATGAATTTAACAATTAACAGACTTAATAGGTTTGAGGAGAATGTTATACCTCTGTGTTTAGCTCCCTGAGGTAAGAAAGTCTCCTAGTATTTGATTCAGGTTCCTACCTGGTCACATCTAGACCATCCCAGGCCGATGACTAGCCAATCTTCTGTTAACAGAAAGATCACCAACCTTTATAAAGCGTGATTACCATTACTAGTAGGCATTTAATACACACTCATCATGTTTATCTACGTGCTTACAGAAAGTCTTTTCATTTTTAGCAAACCAGTACCACTATTCTCAGAAACAGTTTTTTAAAAAGTATGTGATTCTGGTCTTTTTAGAGAGCCATGGACTCTAATTTCACTTCTGACACACTGTTTAATGAAAATTAGGGAACAATTTGATCACTGATGTTGGTAATTTTTTTTTTAATGTTTTAAAGTGAATCCTCTTACCTAAGAAGTGGATAAGTTAAAGACCAAACAATTATGGTAATAGCATTATGGGTTACTGAAACCCCAAAGGAATTTATATCTCCACACCTTTTAGTGGAGTTGGCAAATTATAAGAGAGAAACATGAGAGGCCACAGTCACGTCTTAGAATTATTGTACAGACAAACATTAGCCTTTTCTAAGAAGTAATGTGAACTCACTGAAAAGCTTTGTGGAGTGTTTATAGCACCTTCAAGTTTCAAGAAAACAAAATTGTCAATGCATTCTCATTAATGTATCCTCTACCAATATCCAACTTTTGATTCCGTGTTTTTTAAAAAGCCAAATCCAATACATGTATTAACAAAATAGATGTTTTTCTTAGAAGTATCATAGACAAAATACCTTAATGGGTCTCTAGCTGGTACCTACACAATGTACCAATGCTTGAATTCTTCAAATACGACAAACTCAGCAATCCGCTATACTGACGTAGAAAGGATAGAAGAAACTGCAAATGCTATCAACATAGAAACTGGCATTTTGTTTCTCACTTAGCAGTTAGTTCTACACAATGGCATAAACTCATATATGGTAATAACATTTACATAGTATATAGCTATAGAGTGCTAAAGCAATATCGTACTTTCAGAGAAAGTTACTTTCAGAGAAAGCAACTGCATCATTTTTCAAAATTCTTATGTAAGAGGGCTGACCTATTAGTAGCCAGCTCATGCTGCAAAAAATCTTCTAAAGGGTTTATGTGGATATAGCTGTTTATTTCCTCCCAAATTCCTCCATAGGTAGCTCTCGTACCTCTCCAACATTTTGGTTTTCACCCTGCTGGGAGATGACTCCTCTGGGCCCTCTCCACTCTGGATCCTGAGAGGACTGGTGTGCTTTGGGCCTCTCTAAAGAGCTGTTAGCTTCACTCCTCATCGTTAGTGGCCGTGCCTTTGCTTCTTTGTCTCAATGTCTCCCTGCCTATGGCACTAGGCTTGGCTGATTTATGAGAAGCTGTTCCATACTCGTTTTCTGGCATTTTATAGAAACAGCAAATGCATCAGTGGCCTATGCACTTAAAGTCAGCATCTCTGAAAGGTCTTGGTTTTGGCATCATCAGCCGGAGAATATAGTGACCCAAATGGCCATTCACTATTCCATGCTCTTGGTGAGACAGATTCTCCTGTGAAGTCACAGTCTGAGCTTACAGCATCCTAGAGGAAGTCCACTCCAAGATACAGCAAGATTTATGAGATCCCATCGTGTGTCAGGCATTTTGCTCAGCACTGAGGGATACAGAAATAAAAGATCTACATTGTTTTGTCCTTTTATCCAAAGACGATCTCCCTTCGATCTCCCTTCTCCTTAAAAGTCATGCTAGATTTTTGCTGTATATGCAAGTAGAATTTTGGAGGGGAAAAAAATAGCAGCTAGTTCAAGTTGGTCAGTTAGCCAGGTGGCAGAGGCAGAAAGGTTTGAATCTCAGCTGAAATACCTGTTTAACTATGTTTATTATAAACTGCCTTAAAAAGATGATGGATCATTCACAAAATCCTTGGAAAAGATAATATACCCAAGGGGATAATGTTTTAGTTTCTACAGAATTATTTTACAAATAAGCCTTTATTGTCTTAAAATGGCTTTCTTAAACATCTTGACAATAATTCCCTTCATATAAAAACATCACATCTCTATCGCATGGCCCATAAAGAACAGAGAGGTAAATTACCAGGTCTACTCTGGAAAGAAGTTAGGTCAAAACTTGAAAAAAACCCAGCTGTGGGTAATTTTTAGGTAATATTTGTGAGTATTAGTGATAGCCCAAGAGTGGACTTGTTTAAGCTTCGGACACACTCTGTCACCACAGAATTATCAAATAATGTTCAGATATGTGGGAGGAAGCAGTTCCCAGAATAATGATGTGCTCTCAGAACTTGTGGGAACCGAGCTGCGATGCTAATCCCCTATTTGGAACCTAGAAACTCTGGCCCTGGGCCCAGAAACTTACAATAACAGAAGCATCCCTGGAGATTCAGCACAGGTGCTCAAATGTAGGGTTCACTCCACACTTTGAGAAACTCTACTTTAGAAGCATGGAGCAGAGCTAGGGAAAGAAACGCCCTGCTTTACTTATAGCTGGCAAAGGGACCAAGTTCCTGAGTGAGCAATCAAATATCTATTCAGGTAATTAAGAGTTGAGGGGAGCCAGGCTTGGTGGCTCAGTCTGTAATCCCGCACGCTTTGGGAGGCTGAGGTGAGTGGATTGCCTGAGCCCGCAGGTTCGAGACCCGCCTGGGCAACTTAGCGAGACCTCATCTCTACAATAAATCAAAAACTAGCCGGGTGTGGTAGTGCACGCCTGTAGTTCCAGGTACTTGGAAGGCTGAGGCGGAAGGATCGCCGGAGCCCAGCAGGTCAAGGCTGCGGTGGCTGGGAGCGACCACTGCACTCCAGTCTGGGAGACAGAGTGAGACTCCAACTCAAAAAAAAAAAAAGAGTTAAGGGGAGAAGGCACAGAAATACAAAATCAAAATAGATGAAGAGTCCCAATACTATGGCAGGGAAATGGCAATTCTACGCCATGGACATACACTAGTTCCTCTAAATGGTTTTCAAGAGTCTGTAGAGGTTTGTTTTGGTTTGGTTTTCCTCTTATGGAAACCCACATCACAAAGTACAATGGAAGAGATTGAATAAATTAATTGTGAGCAGTTATCTTTGCAGACACTTGCATTCCACAAGTACAGGATAGCTGTATGCCATGTAAATATTATATACTGGCCGGGCACGGTGGCTCAAGCCTGTAATCCCGAAACTTTGGGAGGCTGATGTGAGAGAACTGCCTGAGCCCATGGGTTCGAGAATAGCCTGGGCAACTTGGCGAGACCTTATCTCTACAACAAATCAAAAAATTTGCTGGGTGTGGTAGCACTTGCCTGTAGTTCCAGCTACCTGGAAGGCTGACACAGAAGGATCGCCTGAGCCCAGCAGGTTGAGATGGAGTAAGATTCCAACTCTAAATAAATAAATAAATATTACATACTGTTAACAAAGTACAAGGTGCTTGCACAGCATAAAACATGGTAATCAACTGAGCACTGTTAGATTAGTGCACGTATAATTTTTAAAAATCAGTGTCATTCAATCGGAACTTAAACGAGTTTTTATCTTCTTGACATGAACATGAAGACCTTTTTTTATTTCTCTGGACAGTAGACTTTACATAGCCTTAGTGTTTGAAGCAGTCAGAAAGATACCTTAACCAAAAAGTATATTCGACCTCTACTGCTGCTGCTACTTCCTCAAATTTCCAAGCAGTGCCATAAAGTCCCACATCAATATCTGCTTACTCTCCAGTCATGTAGATTACAGCTATCACCACCTTTCCCTTGCCACATAGCTGCTGCAAGATACCCTGCTCATACCTGCTGTTTGCACACAGGCTCCCCGTTCAACAGAAACCTGTTGCTCTAGGCAACACTATTAGCCTAACAGAAAGAGCCATTTTCTTTCTAAGTAATCTTTGAATCTTATTAAACTTCACGTTATTGTGACCCTGGTACAGAGATCTGGATTTGACATTTGAGGCTATGAATGTTGCCTCAATGAAACTACAAAATAGCAGAGATCAAGCCTAAAGAGTAAGTTTCTAAGAGAGGTCTACCCTGACCCCTTCCACCATCACTCTTTCTCATTGCCTATGGGGTATTTTTTTCTTTTTCTTCAGTTTTAATCATGGTCTTTAATTATTTATTTATGTGTATACTGGTAACTGTCTGTTTTCCCTACTTGTTTAAAAGCTCCATGAGGATGGGAATCTTATTCTTTTATTGATATCATTTAGCACAGTACCTGGCAAATCACACACAAGAAATAGCTCTGGAATGATAGAAATTATTGAGGATGTTAAAGGTACAAACTTCTAAGTCCCTCAAAACTGACTACACCTATAATCACAGCATTTTGAGAGGCCTAGCTGGGAGGACTGTTTAAGGCCAGGAGTTCAAGACCAGCCTGGACAACATAGCAAGACTCTGTCTCTATTAAAAGAAAAAAAAAAAATTTAGCCAGCTGTGGTGGTACATACCTGCAGTCTTAGCTACTGGAAAGAATAAGACAGAAGGATTGCTTGAGCCCATGAGTTTGAGGCTGCAGTTAGCTATAATTATGTCACTGCATTCAACCTGGGTGACAGAGTGAGACCCTGTCTCAAAAATAAAAAATAGAGAAATACAAACTAGTTACCACCATACCTCCATGCATCTTCAGTCTGGACTAAAATTTGAGGGCTGCTTGTTTTCCTTCCTTGTTATATGGGTTGGCCAACCTGACTTGTTTTTCTACTCTTTGCCTGTCACCATGCTGTTGGGATAGCAAAAACAGTATGAATTCCCTATGAAGTTCTGCCTTTATAGCATGTAGGCTTATCATCTGCAAGCAGCACCACACAGAGTACAAAAGGTCAAACCTGACTACAAAAGTGTTATCTTAAGTGATTCTCTGCGTCTACAGAGTCACTCATACATGGAAGCTACTGGGTGCTTTCCTTCCAGAACTTCTGAAATAAATGCTAGAAGTTAGCTGTACTAGAAAAAAATTCTTACGGTTGAGAATTGGATAACCCAGGTTTTAAGGAATTATCACAGTAACATATGCTGAATAAAACCAGACACTCTGACTTACTTTTTTGATGAAAAAAAAAAAGATTGGACCACCATTAATCTAATGGAAGCATCCACAAGCTTTTCAATTAAGCAACACCATGTCCTGGTGAAATCTCTCTCAACAATCCACCTGCTTGATCACAGCCAAAGTTCTAATCTATATACTACCTCATTCATCAGTCAACAATATGGACTAGGCCTTGATATTGCACCAGGTCCCAACCTAGGTACTTGGGATTTAGCAATACACAAAAACAGACAAAATCTCTCAAAGAGCTTCTAGTAGGAGGGAGACAGACATTAGGACATAAAATACCAAAAACAGCTGGACGCAGTAACACCTTACTAGCACCTTACTAGAGATCTATTCATTCGAGAGGCTATGACAGGAAGATCACTTGAGTCCAGGAGTGGGCAGCCTGGCAGCATAGCAAAACTGTCTCTTTAAAAAGGGGGAAAAATTACTGAAAAGACCTAAGAATAAAAGCAAGTAAATAAAAAATAGGTTAGGGTATGCCACGGGGTATGGTGGTCAGGGAAGTCCTCATTGAGACAACAGAAGCTGATGAGAGATGATGGAATGAACTATGCTGACTCCTGATGGGGTAAACAATCCAGGATAAATACATCTCATCTCAAGGTCAACGTTTCTGAGACAGAAAGAGACTGATGGATTCAAGGAACAGCAAGGAGGATGGAGCAGAGTTAGCAAAGAGAAGAGCAAGGGGTTGATGTCAGAGAAGGAGGAGACTGCAACACAGAAAGTACAGAGCCAACAGGCCTCTACGATTTTAATTTCTACTCAGACGTGAGATAGAAAACCTCCAGAAGGTTCTCAGCTGATGAGTAATATAGCAGCTGCCCTATGCTTTAACAGGATAACTACGATAGAAGGAATACTAGGAGGGAGGCTGGGCAACACAATTTCCTTCAGTACTTGCTACACTGGAAATAGTATAGCTTTTGTCCCACACTGCAATCTAAAGGGGTTTGGGAGCATACTGATTAGTCTGCCGGAAGATTTAATCCAGTAATCTTTCCATCCATAGGACAGAATTACTGCTTTCTCATCTTTCTTCTTTTGAAGAATATACTGAAAATAGGATTCGGAGCCAGATAAACCTGGTTCCAAATCCATCTTGCTCCACTTACAAATACAAGGCACAGGGCCTGGCAGAGTATGCAAGTAATGAATAAAGAATGGCTGTTGTTGTTGTTGTTATTACTGAAGACTCCAATGTTCTGTCAAAAGGTTACATGCTACAGAAGGTCAATGAATGCCTATAATCCCAGCACTTTGGGAGACTGAGGCAAGAGGATTGCTTGAGCCAGGGTTCGACACCAACCTGGGCAACATGGTGAAACCTTGTCTCTACAATAAATCAAAAAATTAGCTGGGCATGGTGGCGCATGTCTGTAATTCCAGCCATTTAGAGGGCTAAGGCAGAAGGATCACCTGAGCCCAGCAGGTCGAGGCTGCAGTGGCTGTGAGCAGCGTGCCACTGCCCTCCAGCCTGGGCAACAGAGTGAGACTGACTTAGAAGGAAAAAAAAGGGTCAATGAAGACACAGTAGCATGTTCCTTACTTACTAAACTCAATTGCCAAACCATCCACAGGAAATACCCTCTTCAAATACTGGGGATTTTTGAAAGTTAGTGCAAGTCTAAATACTTGTATTTCGCCAGGATATTACTTCATGAGATTTAGCAAGAATGGTAGTAGTTATCCTAAGAAGATCAAAGATGCATGTTAGCTATGGACTCAGAACTCCATTATTCTCAGTGATGAAGATAAAATGCTGTTCAATCACAGCCTATGCCAAAAATTACATAAGAATTCCGGGATAATTATTTTGGTTTTGATTTTTTTAAAATAAATTATCTTTGTTAGCAAAATCCTTTTTAATTCTTGTTAGTCTGTTAGCAAAATCCTCTTTACAAAAATAGAGTATTTTTTTAAAGTAACCTCTAAAACCAAATGTGTTTCATTTGATACAAACATTTCATAATTTTTTTTTTAATCCATTCTCATCCATCATTTTCTGTTTATAAAAGCAGATACCTCTGGTTGCCTACCCAACATCCCCTTCCCCTTAACCCTTAAACACTTGCCAGCAAAGCTCCAAATCAGTCAGGGCATCCATTCCACCCTCACATGCATCAAGGGGTGGCAGCCTTGCCCTTAGTTCAGGCTTGAATCTTGAATCCTAAATTAGGCCACCACAGCAGTTCAATTCTAATTCCCTTGGCAACTGTGCTGAACCTGTAAGGTTCTGACTTTGAGACTCAGGGAAGAACTGAACACTTGAAAGTGGTGGTAGCCATGTGTTGAGGAAGTTTTCCTTGTTCCCATGAAGGAAACACTGGGAGAGAGAGACCTTTCAGTCTCTAGTGAAGCTGGCCGCTAAGCGCCTAAAGCAACAGAATCCCAAAAGGCTGGAGCCCAGAGGTGACATCTGGAGCCTTCCACACCTCTGGACTGCTCCTTACGTGAAAGAATTCATTTCCTCCTTGCTGAAGTCAATCAGAATTGGGTGTTTCTGCTACAAGCAGCCTGCTAAAATTTTTTGACAGACGATTGCTAATTTTCTTTTAATCCAGTATTACAGTTGATAAATGACATATTTGCACAAATAAAGAGATGACCTTTCTCCTCTTATTTATTCCTTTTGATCATAAGCATAATATGTATTCTCTTCTGAAAATCATTTTTAAATTTCATAAATCAACTGAGTAGTCTGAGGGTTTTTTTTAATGACTTCATTTTTATTAAACTTATATGTATTCTGGTTTGGCAGTTATGTATTTATAAAAGCTAATAAAAACTCCTCGCCTACAAAAACTACAGTATTCTGATACAGAAGTTTGAAAAGACTCATTACAACCTCAGAGCTGTGTTTTCACTCTGTAGGTATTCAGTGTCTCGTGGAAGTGCAGGATTTTTGTTGAAGATCACTCTGTTTTAAGCCTTTTCCTGAGTCCTTCCCAAAGACACCAGGCTTTTCACACTTTACCCTCCATCAGTATCTCAAGAAGTATTTGTGTGTGTGCATGTGTGAGTATGTGCATGTGTATATATATATAAGCACACCTGTATGAGAATCTGACGTTATCAGAAGCTCCGTCCTTGGAGACAGTAGCGTAAGTACAAAAGAGTCTTGGGGCTAACCATTTCACTAGATAACTGCTTTCCTGCAAAATGGTTTCATAAAATGTGACTGTAGATATGGTATGCCAATAAACAGCATTTCTTCCCTTCCAGCACACAAAGATAGTATGCTTATTTGCCCTGTTTCCTGGACACACATGACCTAAGAATGCATTCTTTGCATAACTCTGTGTTGACCTTATTTATGTGTATAAAAGAAAATCTCTGCAGAAGTCGCTTATCTCAATGCCAAATGAAATTCCTTCAAAATGTATTTAATAGAGAGTCCCATCAACTTCAGATTTCGAGGATGCTTTCATACTCAAAACTACAGCAATTGCTCTCGCATACGACAGAAGATGCACAAAGTGAAACAATAAATCTTGGCAACAAAACTGCTTCTATACTAACTTGGGAATACTTGCTGCTTACAGTTTGACATATCACTTATTCAGTTAGAGAACCCTTCAAAGCAAAGCAGGCAATTTTTAAATGGGATATGGACGTTCAGGTGGCTTATGTGGGCACTTCAAGCTAAACTGATCCAACACTGAAAGTTGATCTATTTTTTCTTTACTCTTTCTCTTTCGGCAATGTTTTTCACTGCAGTAGACAGAACATATTAAGAGACAGAAACCAATGCAGAATGGATATGACCACAAATACCAGAAAAGTCCTAAAGTCAGTCACATTTCAACAATAAGTACTACAGTCCTTAATTAGGACCAGAATACCAAGGAGACAGGATGACTACGAGACTGTCTTTGCTAATATTCAACTCTCACATCTCCACTGCCCGACTCATTCCCTTTTCAACTCCTTTCAGAATTCCTTCCCTTGTTTCACCTTTCTTTTTACTTTTTCCCATCATTTCCCTCTGCAAAGTTAAACCACACAAGACATACTTAACACTGGCTAGGCAGTTACCTTAATTTCCATGTTAAAAATGAAAAGTTTTCTATTGGGCATCTGGCATTTATGTCACATTCAAGTTAATCATGGATTAGAAAGACTATGGTCACTAAGCACTGTACCTTCTTATATGTTGAGTTTTGATTCTGAAAAGGAGGAATAAGAAAAGAAATGTATTTTTTAATTTCAGCCTCTCGGACTTTTGAATACAAGAAAGACTGGGATATGGCCAAAGGCCCAAAAGCCTAAGAAACACTCCTCAAAAATAAAGACAGAAAACGTCTGATCCAAGTAACCTCTACAAAAGGTATAGAAATAGCTTATCTTGTCTGTATGATTTCTTGAAAGCTAATAGATTTAAAATAAGGGGAAACATGCAGATTTTAGGTAGAATTTTTATTATTTTTCTATTCTAGTTTCAAAACATTCCCTCTCCTCTACAAAACAAATTCCAATATTGTTAAGCTAAAATATCTGGCTATCTTAATGGCAATCATATATAAAACACAGTGCCTTTACTTTGGATTAGAATCTCATTAAATTCAATGCAAATCAACTTAATTTTGCTCTACATAGGCTCTAAAAATCTAAACCACAAATTTATGGTTGCCTTCTCTCACATGGAGAAATATGCTTTGGTATTCAATTTTTTGAATTAGCTTTCAAAAATTCAGTTGATGTATGTAGACTAACAGGTATTTCAACATTTATCATCAGTGTAAGCAAAGCAAAGCAAATAACAAATGTAATATAAACACACTGTTGATTTATATGAATTGATCTAAGAAGAAAAAAGTATATAAAAGTGCAGATAAATGTATAATTTATTATAAGGTACTCATCTTATAATATTGCTTGAAATCTTTCAACAGAAAAAATATTTCAAGACTAGTTTAGCTACGTGAACACATAATTGTAAAATATCATTTTGAAATAATTTATGTAGTGCTAAATTGAGTTAACAAAATCATGATTTAGCAAGTGAGGTATGAAAAAAAATCTATGGGTAAAATCCTTATGAACTGAAAAAACATTTTATAATTTTCCTTTCATGAAGCCACTCTGTAAACTCAAGTATTAATATACTGAGTTTGTTTTCAATAAGGTGCATTTATAGTCATTTCTGGACACCAGAATATATTAATACTGTTTGCAGACTTAATTAGCCCTGTAATTCTGTTTACTTTCTCTTGAAGATAAGAAGCCTATGAATTTGTCACTCTCCCTTCAGAACCTTATGGGATATTTTATCCATCCTGCCTGCTGGACCATTATCATCTCAGGTTGATCCATTTCATGATGTGTTACTGATTTCCAGCACCCATATTAATTTCACTTTTACCAACACCTACATCTATATCCGCTTATGATCCACCTCCATCACTAACAACACTCTACGCTCAAACGTCTTCTTTCTCCCTGTGCTTCACATGAGCCACAATGCACTCTTCTTGTCCAGCCTAGTTACTTCTATGTTTTGCTGCATTTGAGCTTACTTTTATTTCCTTCGTACTTTTAAAAACCATTAATTTACCTCCTATACAGACCAAAACTCCAAGGCAATCCCATATTACCAGTAATTTATTAAGACTTTAGTGGCAGCTTTTTGGTCTAGTCCTAAGTATAAACGGCGTATGACAAACCATAGTACTATCTGAAGTTTCTCCTCTTTCAAGGCTGATATTCTAACATCTGAGTCTTGGGGTTTGTTTTGTTTTATTTTAAAGATGGGGGTACATATGATTCAGGATTAGGTATACAAGTGGACATCATACAAGTAGCCTGCGCCTACCTTTGGTCTCTACCTGGTTTGAGACCAGGCACCCTTACTGATGCGGCATTCCCCCTCCGTCCCCACTGCCAGCAGTATCCCACTACTGCCAATCCCTTTCTTATAGTATTATGGTAAATGTTCAGGGTCCATTTATGAGTGAAAACATGTGGTACTCTGTTCTTTGTTTCTGTGCTAGATCACTGAGTATGATAGACTCTAAATCCATCCAAGTTGCTGCAAAGTTCATTTGTTTATCCTTCTTTATGGCTGCATAATATACCATTGTGTATATGTATCGCTTTTTTTTAACCAGTTCAGTTTCCAT
Organism: Carlito syrichta; assembly: GCF_000164805.1. Lineage (NCBI taxonomy): Eukaryota > Metazoa > Chordata > Mammalia > Primates > Tarsiidae > Carlito > Carlito syrichta. Next base: position 611,540 of record NW_007246185.1, read on the forward strand.
GAGCAGCATGGTTGGTTCCATGATTTTGCTACTGTGAATACTGCTGCAATAAACATGTATGTGCAGGTATCTTTTGTAGAATGATTTGAGTTCTTCCGGGTATATTCCCAGTAGGAGGATTGCTGGGTCACATGGAAGATCAGTGTCTAGTTCTTTTAGAAACTGCCACACTGTTTAGTTTGCATTCCCACTAGCAGAGTAGAAGCGTTCCCTTTTCTCCACACCCTTGCCAGCATCTGTTGTTGTGTGTTTTATTAATGATGGCCATTCTTACTGGGGTTGGATGGTATCTCAATGTGATTTTCATTTGCATTTCTCTGATTAGTTAGAGTGAGCACTTTTTCATGTGTCTGTTGGCCACCCGTATATCTTCTTTTGAGAAGTGTCTATTCGTATCTTTTGCCCACTTTTTAATGGTACTGTTTGTTTTTTCCCTTTTGGCACATTTGAGTTCCTTGTAGATCCTGGATGGCAGGCATTTGTCAGATATATAGTTCGCAAACATTTTTTCCCATTCTGTGAGCCATCTCCCCACTCCCTTGATGGTTTCTTCTGCTTTGTAGAAGCTTTTCAGTCTAGTCATTTGAGTATTCTTATCAGTAATAAGTGCCACCTGGGTTGGTAGGTTCCCAACTATCAAGAATACCGATTTTAGACTCTACATAAGTGAGATATAATCTTCTGAATAAAGTCACTGACATATAGGGTTATGGTTATGTGTATTACAGCAGATCATATAACAATGTTCTAAAATGAAAGTTAAAAGTTACACAGTCCTTACCACATGCCAGACGAATTCTGAATACTCTACACATATGAACTCATAGTTTAGCCCTCATAGCAATGATAGTGCAGACGACATAGTGCTATTAATACTGTCATTTACAAATGAAGAAACCGAGATAAAGAGAAGTCTTATAGGCCTGCTCAAAATGCTACAGCTATTAGATGGCAAACCCATATTGAAACTGTGGTTTTGTGACTATAGGGCCCACGCTCTTAACCACTGTTACACTACTGCTCTTAATTTTTACAATCCAAAAGAGTACAAATATGACCCAGAATGATAAAACTGGGGGTGGAAAAGTGAAGGGTCGGGGAGGGTGTCACCAAGAAATCTTCAAGGTATAAAATGAAGGTGAGAGTCCAGAAACATCAACATAATATTTTTATATGACAGCCTCAACTTGTCAGGCTATGAGAATTTTGACTTCTAGAATTCATTAGAGACTGGTTTCACAAAATGACGAGTTTGTTTTCATTTAGAAGATGGATTTTGATAAATTTTATTTCCCAGAAGTAAAAACAAATAACTCATTCACATCTCACAATTTCTCTGTCTACCACCCCACAATCAGGAATCCATACAAAACAGCCACATTCAAAGGAGCAGAGTACCTGAGTCTGGGAGACTGTGGAAATGACAACATCAGGACATAAGAATCCTCAACATATACCTAAAACTAAATACTTTGCTGTTCCCAAGGACTACTTTCTACCTACTTCCTTTGAAACCTATAGTGGCTTAGGGCTTTATTTTACTTTACTTTTTGTAAGTTTATAGCTTAATAGGAATACAGTATAAACAAAAATGTACTGGCTTTCACTGCAAATAGGATGACAAGCACAAATATTGTCACTGAAGTCATTTCTACCCAGCTATCAGCAATATGGAATGGCCAGATAAATTACGATTTTATGATGCTTTTTCCTTTGCTTATATAAGATTTAATTTTGTAACCCTTATATTACTTCACAGCATCCAGACTCAAGTATACATTTTGTTCTGACCTAACTAAACTAGTGAATATGCAGTGTTTGTCACAACTGCTACTGGTTCTTCCCTTCTATGGACATTAATCAACATAAACAGTACTAAAAATCAACAATAGCTGTATAGTAATAACAGCAGCTAAATTTACTGAGTATCTACTACTCATAGGGCCTTTGCAAAATATTTAACACATATTATCTCATTTAACACATATTATCTCATCTATTCTTTATAAAAATCACTGTGATGATCCCCTTGTTTTACAAAGGAGGCAGCTGGACTTAGAAAGATAAAGTAACTTTTATATTTTAGTACACAGACAAATGCTGGGGTCAACATTCTAATCCAGGCTGGGTGACGTAGGAGCCCATACCTTTAGCTACCATACTTCATTCACCTGAAAACATGGTTTGTGAGTTGTCTTATCAAGCATGTACAGCAACATGCAGGTAACCTGTTTGAGTATCCCCAAGGCCTCCACACTACAGAATCACCCTTTCCTATAAAATGCAAATTAGAAGGGCTTGAGCCCCCTCCTACATTCAGCTAGAAGCCCGCTCACCTTCCCAAATCTCTGAGACTCTTGAGCACCTAGTTACTGCTCTGTGACCTCCATTTCCAACTTCCTCCGCCACTGAATTCTGTCTCCAGGTCGTCTCTTGCCTTCTGCCTGCTGTGCTCTTTTACCAGCAAGGCTTGGCATCTACACCTCACCAGGTAAGATACAGGTGACAGGTAAAGTCAGGCACAAGTGCAGGGAAGGTGAGGCACTCAGAACAGGCCCTCCTTCCTGCGGTCCAGAGCTGTACCAGCCTGATTCCCTCCAGTACAAGGACCTCAAGCAGGAGGCTGCTCTGCCAAATCAATAAATGTACAACCTGACGAAGGAGTCTGCAACTCAAGGCTGGAACTGGCCTACATCTTCCCTGGAGACCCAGATTCGCAGCATAATCGTGCCAAGCCATTAATCACGGGCACCCAGAGAGCAAGGGCAGTCCCTAGGCAGCACTGTGCCTCATCCCAAAGGGCAACTCAAGAGGAGAATTTGCAGAGTTTTATGTAAATGATCATTATACTGCTAATAAATATGGTTAGTGACTTCCTCAGAAAGAGAATGAACCACATCAGGTGACCTGGGCCAAGGAACTAGCTGAAAGAAAGAACTGCTGTATTTCCTTAACTGAAGGCACTAACAATAGCCAGCAGAATCAACCTATCCATTCTTCTCTTCTCCTCCCTCCTTCCTTCTTCCTTCTTCCACCTTCTTTCTCTCTCTCTCTGTCTCTCTTACACACACACACACACAAGCTAGGGCCCAGGACCAAAGCACTAATGCCCATGTGCAGGAAGGGCAGGGTCAAGCGCCCAGTTTCCTGTTGAAGGCTGCCTCAGGCGTTCCCACTAACTGATAACGAATGTAACACTCGCTGTTCCCCAGTAAGAGTGTCCGACAAATGAGGAAACATGGCACCAAAATATAATTTAAATAGTACCTACTTTTTCAAACAGATCTGAAGTGAGAATTGGGTTTTTATGAAATACCCCAAACACGAATTGTGTAAGCCATTGCCTAACAATGAATAGCACTCCTTGATTCATAAATCTATGTTCCAGTTCTCATCCAAGAAAAAGGTTAACAAGATACCTGTTCTCCATATTCCATTTTACTTTCACATTTGGACTATCACTGCAAACAGTTCAATCTGATTTTATAGAAAATACACATATACCACTTCCTTAATAAAAATTCCACCAAATTCTCCAAAGAGCCGTTTTTCTTTTTTGAGAAACTTGCCCATGGCAGGTCTTTCTGCTATGAATCTTTCTTTTTCTTTCTCTTCTTTTCGCTAATAAACTCTGTTTTAAAACTTAAAAAAAAGAAAAACAGTTTCCAATAAATGTAGTTAGAAATTATTTCTTACTACATCAACACATGAACAAAAAGTACACACCACAGAAGACAAAATAAATCACAACATTAACGAGGTCCATAAAGCTGCTAAATAAAATTATCAGCATAATTTTGCACTGCATAAAACCAAAGACAAAAGTATTTACCAACTGTATTTAAGAATCACTGTAGGCCAGGTGCGGTAGCTCACACCTATAATCGCAGCACTTTGGGAGGCCAAGGTGAGGACTGCCTGAGCACACGGGTTTGAGACCAGCCTGGGCAACTTGGTGAGACCTCATCTCTACAATAAATCAGAAATTAGCCAGGCATGGTGGTGTGTGCCTGTGATTCCAGTTACTTAGAAGGCTGAGGCAGAAGGATTGCCTGAGCCCAGCAGGTCAGGCTGTGGTGGCCGTGAGTTGGCCGTGAGTAAGCGTGCTACTGCCCTCCAGCCTGGGTGATAGTGAGACTCAACTCAAAAAAAAAAAAGTTGAAAAAGAACCACTGCAACAAGACTTTAAAAAAGAGATAAACTTGTCAACAAGGGTACCTGCATAATGAACATTTATATACCTAACCCTGAACTGTACACCACATCTTTAAAATAAAAAAATTGCCGGGCTCGGTGGCTCAGCCTGTAATCCCACATTTTGGGAGGCCGAGGTGAGTGGATTGCCTGAGCCCCTAGGTTCGAGACCCACCTGGGCAACTTATTGAGACCTCATCTCTACAATAAATCAAAAAAATTAGCCAGGTGTGGTAGCGCGCGCCTGTAGTTCCAGCTACTTGGAAGGATCGCCAGAGCCCAGCAGGTCGAGGCTGTGGTGGCCGGGAGCGACCACTGCACTCCAGTCTGGGCAACAGAGTGAGACTCCAACTCAATAAATAAATACAATAAAATAAAAAAATTTTCAAAAAAAGATAAATTTGTAATAGAGGGCCGTCAATCTGCCACATATGCAGACTACTGTAAATGTTTAGAATTATCCCCTCTGCTAATATGCAACAAACAGCAAGCAAAATTATTTTTGGCTTACAAATCATATAACAAAAGAATTTGCTCCATCCGGGAAGTTATGACCAGCCTGGATGGTTAAGAAGAATCTGAAATAGAAAGCAAATTTTTCTGATTTAAATACTTGCCCTCTCTTCTCCTAAACAATCTCTTTAGGCCTGATGGACAAATGTTTCTGCATTTTTCTGAACTCAAACTCAGTACTTCAACAGCTGATAGAAAAATTCATTCACCCAAAAGAGTCAGCTGTCACAGAAAATGTTCTCCACTAGTGGAAAGATTACATAATGCCAATCTGCACAAGAACTAAGGAATCAGGACTCCAAAACAAAATCAGAATAAAGACCTCATTCTTCCCAGGTGACTGAATGAAGGAAAGCTTTGGGGGAGTTCTTTATTTCAACAAACATTTACTGACCATCTATGCTGAGCCTAGGATTGTGTTAGGAGCTGAAGATACACAGATGGAAAAAAGTAACAAGAAATGATTTGTTCTTAGTAAAGTCTAAACCGACTTTAAAAATCAAATTTCATATACTATCCTGCCAAAAATCACCAACGATGGAAAATTGGAAGTCAATAAAAATAAAGAAAAACTTCCTATAACAATGGTTTAGTTCCCTAGTGGGAAAAAATGTTCTTAAAATTCTAATATAAGGTAACACTTAATAAGGTAATGCTTATCTAGGCTTCCTTGAGCCAAAACTGATTAATGCCTTGTCAGTTTTAGGTCATAACTTAAGGCAATATGAAGTTAATATGCATAGAAAGTACAAAGCACACAAAATAACAGATAAATTTTTTTGCACACTTTTGTTTTAGAAAACCATCTAATAAAAATTCAAATGTTAAGAGAACACAAAATGAGTGACCAAAACCTAATATATCATCTCAAATTACAAATGAAAGAAGTAAGAAGAGAATAACTAGCATCAACAATTCATTTTCTTCCTGAATGGAAGCTATAGGGAAGGCAAATGTAGATCAACGAAAAATAGGCCCAAAGTTTTATGCCTGTAGAACTTGAAGAAACACGTCAGTCTGCTAATAAGTCTTCTGATGACCCAACAGTTCAGACATAAAGTCAAAAGGAGCTTTAAGGTATCTATACACACATATCATTAGAAAAGATTATGTGGCCAATGCTACATCACATTTATGTCTCAGGAAGGACCACATGGCCCAGAGATAATGCATAGTTTTTGTGTCAAATCAAGAGAAAGTGGTTGCCACTAAAATAACCACAACTGTAATAAGGAAAGCGTGTTTGATGATACATGCAGAAGAGAAGAGTAAGCAGAAAATGAGTATATAATTACAATGTGTCACCCTGCTGACATGGATTACACCAACAAGTATAACAGTTCTGCTAAGATTACATACCGATAATTAGCCTTCCAATATAGGACTGACAATGCATAGTTCAATTCATGCTAACTTAAGATTATTTTAGAAAAATAACTGTAAACTATTGCTCAGATTCAGCCATAAGCAGGAAACCAGCAAATTCTTACTAATCATCTCTTACTTTGGTAGAGCTTACTAAAATCATCTTTTCTTTTAAAAAGGTACATCCTAAAACCCTCAAAGAAAAGGTGTTTAAAAGTATGTAATGCCCAGTGAGATTCAAAATATTTAATGACCAAGCAGTACACACCTACCAATCAGAATAGACACACCCACCAACCAAAACAAATCCACCAACCAATCACAATAAACACAAGGTTAAAAAAAATCAACAAACAACATCATAACCCTGCAGCAACCTTGTGACTAGCTGGATAACGCGGCCAGAACACAACAAAGTGAAGAAATTAAAAGCATTTAAATCTTGACAATGACTTCTATAGAACAAGGAGCTAAGAGTCTTGAGTTTTGGTAAGAAATAGGAGGCAATGTCTCTCAAGTGTTGGCTACAGCAATAAGATGCACTTAGTAAGTCGAGCTGCTATCAAAGATTACAAGCCACCCTGTTAGACGAATTATAAAAATAAATGTCAGCTGGGTTCGGTGGCTCAGCCTGTCATCCCGCGCCTTTGGGAGGCTGAGGTGAGTGGATTGCCTGAGCCCGCGGGTTCAAGATCTGCCTGGGCAGCGAGACCTCATCTCTACAATAAATCAAAAAAATCAGCCGGGCGTGGTAGCGCATGCCTGTAATTCCGGCTACTTGGAAGGCTGAGGCGGAAGGATCGCCGGAGCCCAGCAGGTTGAGGCTGCGGTGGCCGGGAGCGGCCACTGCACTCCAGTCTGGGCGACAGAGTGAGACTCCAACTCAAAATAAATAAATAGATAAACGTCACTTTGAATTTTCACAACCCTTTGCACGTTTTTTAAAAGAAGATAGGGATTAAGTTGAAATAGTTAAGTTTTCCTCTGGACCCAGCTTCTATTAATTGGAATCTTGGAGGAGAGGAAAGGAGACAGCACATTTAACTGAGACCCCCTCATGCACTCAGCCACATCATCTTATTTACTTTTCACAACAGCCCATAAAAGAAGGTATTGTTTTGCTTAGTTTACAAATAAAGGTGCTGTGTCTTAAGGTCTTAAACCTAAACCAATGTTACAAGACTGGTAAGTAACAGAACCAAGATTCCAACTGAGAGGACTTTCCTCCACAAGCTCACATACTCAAGATGGGAACCGCATGCTTATTTCATCACAATTTTCTATGTTTCAAATGAAATCATACATGTAGAAGGGCATCACAGAGTTTCAGGGTTGTATTTTTACCCAAAAGATAAAGATTTGTCAACATAAGGCCATAAAAAAAAGATAGCACTTTTCTGTGATTTACACTTTTTTCTTTGCATTCCTTTGACTTTAGCAGTCAGTCATTCCACATATTATTCAGTAAGTGATGAGAATGAATCAGAGGAAGACACATTTCCTCTTCAAATGTACTAATTGAAAAATAACCCCCTTATCACTTACTCCCCGCCAAGTCACCTCCCAGAAAGAATTCTATGCACACAGATCATTCCAATTGTCAAAGGCCAGAAAGGAGCCTAAGTCAAGAGGATTGTGAAATGAATATTTAAAATATTTATAAGAGCCGGGCTCGGTGGCTCAGCCTGTAATCCTGCACTTTGGGAGGCTGAGGTGAGTGGATTGACTGAGCCTGCGGGTCCGAGACACGCCGGGGCAACTTGGTGAGACCTCATCTCTATAATAAATCAAAAAATTAGCCAGGCATGGTAGCGTGCGCCTGTAATTCCAGCTACTTGGAAGGTTGAGGCGGAAGGATCACCGGAGCCCAGCAGGTCGAGGCTGCGGTGGCTGGAAGCAG
>NW_007246185.1:619639-627055 GCF_000164805.1 Carlito syrichta
AAAAAAATCCTCATTCGGTTGCTGATTTTACTAGCCTCTTACATTAACTTCAGGCCCCCTTCGGACACCAAACCAGACCTTGGATACTGAGGCAAACAATGGCTGCAAGGTCCTTGATTATCACACAGCCTTTTCAAAGTCAGCCAACAAAATGAGACAAAATACTGGACATTCTTTGTCCACACCAGCCCACAATCCTATCTTTAGATATATAAATACATTCTGGTAACTAACATTGACTGTACCTTTTCAACTAGTGAGACTGAACATACAACTTATACAATTTGACAACATGAGAGAATACACTGAAATCAAGACTGAAAGAGAAAAAAAAAAATCAAAGACATTCAATTGTCGTTGGACATTCCTTAGCACTTACAATTGGTTTTCTTGTCATTCTCATATTGACTACCTTTTCTCCCCACATAGATGACTAGTTCTTGGAGGCCAAGAGAAGATCTTATATTTCCTTTCAATCAACCACAGCATCTGTCAGTTACCAGAATGTATTTATGTATCTAAGAGATACATAAGAAGTCTCAAATAAATGCATAGTGGTGACAGGACTCAGTGGTCCAGTCTGGGCAACAGAGTGAGATGCCAACTCAAAAATGAATGAAAGAATAAATAAATAAATGTTTAGTGGTTATTTCATAAAACATCAAAGGAGGCTGGCTGGGCTCGGTGGCTTAGCCTGTAATACCAGAACTTTGGGAGGCCAAGGCAAGTGAATTGCCTGAACTCACAGATTCAAGACCAGCCTGGGCAACTTGGCAAGACCTCATCTCTACAATAAATAAAAAATTAGTCAAGCACAATAGCACACACCTGTAGATCAGGCTACTTAGAAGGCTGAGGCAGAAGGCTTGCCAGAGCCCAGCAGGTGGACACTGGGGTGGCCGTGAGCATGCCACTGCACTTTAGTCTGGGTGATGGAGTGAGACTCCAACTCAAAAAAAAAATCAAAGGAAAGCTCCATATCATAGGAAGTTGTTATAATGCTAGCTTTTTATGAGTCAAAAGACAAATGAAATTTTGAGAAAAGTATTCAAAATAAATAGGACTTTAACAACATAGAGGAAATTTAACCAGGTTAAGGATTTCTTTTAGCTTTATAATTAGAAAACCAAATTTTTGTCCATTAATCTCTGAAGGAATGAAAAGTGCCTTCAAGAGAAAATGTTAGGCAAAGTAGCACTAACTATCCCAAAGGTTTCTTACCATAATTTTTTCTCTTGAGCGCTTTTCTCTATTTTCATCTTAAAAATGAACAGAGGCCAGAAGTCCTTGAAGGGACAGTTCTTGCTTTCTTCCATGGTATTCTCCTCCCTTGTACCTGTTAATGCTGGCCAGTGAGGACAAGGTCATGAAACCTTCAGAGGCCAAGAACTAGAAAGGAGGCTTTTTTGTTGTGGAATCTTTATGTCAGACACTGAGATGAAGAATGACAACCTGGAGTTTGTTGCTGACCCACACTTGTGATACTTTACCAAGGTGGGGAGCAGCAGCAACCACCCCTTCACCAAGGAAACACAAAAGCATAATGTGTGCTAAATACTACCAGGAAAAATGACTTACAGAGATCCTACCTCCAGGGACCTGACAGTCTAGTGTGGAAGAAGAGATCATTATCATTGGGTGCTTACAGAAATGTACCCTCAGGTCTCACCCCAGACCTGAGTCTGAACTTGCATTTTAACAAGGCACCTAGGAGAATCTGGTGTACACTAAAATTTGGAAAGTTCTGTTTGACACCATCTCCCAGAGCTTCTGCCCAAGCTTGCGCTCCAGCTGTCCACGGCCATAACTGGTTTAATAACATACCTTTTCCGGCTGCCCTCCCTTCTCCACTTGTCCACCGAAGCTTCCTGTACATACCCAAAGAACCCAGAATGCCATGGGTGTCAACAGAGACTCGGACTAGTAGAGAGATCAGAGGAGACAATGAGGAAAAAGTAGCATTTCAGATGGGCTTTGAAGAGGGGGTAGGATTTGCACTGGGAGAGAGGGAGGGAAAAAAATATATCCTAAAGGAGAAGGGAGAAGAGCAACAAAGATGTGAAGATGAAGAAGAGAAAGAAAAGAGGTAGTGTCTGAATCGGAGTGTCAGACACATGAAGGCAAGCAGTAAGAAACAAGGATAGAAAGGTGTGAGGTGTAGGATCAGATGAACTTGAGAGATGGAAGATACCTGGCCTTTACTTTGTAACTAATGGAAAGTGATTAATGACTTGGGTGGATAACAAACATAATTAACACAGCTTAAGAAAAGTAACCTGGCTGGGCTCGGTGGCTCAGCCTTAATCCCGCGCTTTGGGAGGCCAAGGTGAGTGAAATACCTGAGCCCGCGGGTTTGAGACCTGCCTAGGCAACTTGGTGAAACCTCCTCTCTACAATAAATCAAAAAATCAGCCGGATGTGGTAGTGCGCACCTGTAGTTCCAGCTACTTGGAAGGCTGAGGCAGAAGGATCGCCGGAGCCCAGCAGGTGGAGGATGCGGTGGCCGGGAGCGGCCACTGCACTCCAGTCTGGACGACAGAGTGAGACTCCAATTCAAAAAAAAAAAAAAGAAAAGTAAACTGAGAGCGATGTAGAAAATGTAGTGAGGGTTGGGTTTTCGTGTTTAGACTGCCCCCCCTTTCTGTCATTCCTGAAGCTCAGACCACTGGGGAAGAGTGTGCCTGGCCCCATGTGGAGAAAGAAGCCCAGTACCACCTGAAGGGTGAATAACTGAGTGTTTACAATAAGGGTGAATAACTGAGCGTACGTAAAATACATGCCTCACAGCAGTGACCAAAACATATTATGGAAGAAGCAAAACAGTATCACAGTGCATTTGGATAGTGATTTGGTGTTTTTTTTGTTTTTTGTTTTTGAGTTGGAGTCTCTCTCTGTCGCCCAGACTGGAGTGCAGTGGCCGCTTCTGGCCACCGCAGCCTCGACCTGCTGGGCTCTGGTGATCCTTCCGCCTCAGCCTTCCAAGTAGCCGGAATTACAGGAATGCGCTACCATGCCCGGCTGATTTATTTATTTATTTATTTATTGGTAGAGATGAGGTCTCGCTGCCCAGGCGGGTCTCGAACCCACGGGCTCAGGCAATCCACTCATCTCAGCCTCCCAAAGGCGCGGAATTACAGGCTGAGCCACCAAGCCCGGCTGATTTGGTGTTTTTAAGGAACTTTCACCAACATCATCCCACATGCTCCTCCAAACAAACCTGGTGCAGAAATGCATGGGGCAGGCTGCAATGCTGACACTGACCCAGAGCATGCCACATTAACCAGGTGGAGACCTTCAGGAGTTGATAATGGGGTCTGTGTCTGGGGTATCCAAGACCATGCCCAGGTTCAACATTGCTCTTGGTAGACTCACAGGACTCACAATAGAGTCAAACTCACAGCTACAATTCATTACAACAAAGCAAGAATCAGCAAAGGAAAAGGGTGCATGGAGTCAAGTCGGGAAGAAACCATACACTCACTCCCATGGGTCCTCTCCCAGTAGAGTCAAACTTAATGTCACCAACAACTAGTTGTGACAACACATGTGAAATGCTGTCTACCAAGGAAGTTTGCCTGAATCTAGGAGTTCATGGTTTTTATCAGGGGTCACGGTCAATCACATAAGCACCATCTGCCTAACCTCTATGAAGATCCCAGGCTCTCAAAAGGAATAGGTCTTCAGCATAAACCATAGTGTTTGTACAAACAGTTCAGGCACTGTGAACTGCATTAATCAGCTCTGGAAGTAGTGGGAACACAAAATCCAAGTTTTAACGCCAGCTAAGAGCCAATCTTGCAAGCAGTTTTGCTCTTTCCTATACAGGATCACAAATTAAGTCCTGGAGTTTGAGTTCTAATGATACTACTGATTTAAATGCTCTGGATACTCAGCAGAGGTAAACTGTCATAAATAGGTATCTGGGGGAGTTTGGGGAGGCTGGATATGTAAAATGCAAGGATATAGGCAGGTATGTCAATTCTACTGTAATAAATTTTTTTCTAACCTGTCTATTAATTTCAGAGACTAGTAGGATATAAAACAAATCCATTGTGTACTTATAATAAGAAATATAATTACATATTTCTATTTGGTTGCAATTATGTCAATAAAAAAGAAATATATTGCTTCCTGCCCCATAAGATCCAAATTCAGTAGCACTGTCTTCTGAGTACCACTGAGATATGGAACCAACCAAAAAATATTTGTCTACATTTGTCTCTTAAATACACACACAAATCTTAGAGAAAACAACATTACCAGATAATAAGGAGTGAACCTACTATTTCCTCCCTGACTCAGCAGATATCTAACCGGTACTGCAAAAAAATAAACCGTCTGGCAAACCAGGTCTAGGACATTCCTAGCCATCATTCGAACTAACTAGGATAAGTGCTTGTTCCTTCATTTTATCATCCTTTCAGAAACAATGTTTATCTTAAGGTCTCCAGAAATCTGCCTATTATAAATTTTTTGTAAAGTTACTATGGAAATTAAGATGTTTACAAATTGTGTGCTAACTTAAAACTATCTAAAGTAACAATATCAAATTTGAGGCTTCTAACTCACAAGGAGAAGATTTTGCAATGTAACGTACAATTTTTGTAACATCAGAGATATGGTCTTGGCTTGATGGGGTAAAAGATCACATGAGGTTACTGGATGAATTTCTAGGCCTGTTAAGAGTACATTTTAGTTCTTTTCTAGTGAGGTTTAGTGTTATGTGTGATGTTATTCTTCATGAAAATAAGAGATGAGCCAAGTATTCTTTGCAACCTGAAATTGTTCCTCTCTGCCAGAGTACTTAGCCAATGCAGATTCTTCCTGCTGTGCAATCCAAAGCACATTCTGATGACTGATATTCTGATGACTGGTTTTACATAGAGGTCTGACTGCAGTGGTACCCAAAAAGCGCTGTTGTTACAGAAACTAAGTCTTTATCCTTTCAAAAGTGAAGTTGCCTCTAACCAATTCATCACACGGGACTAAAAGACAAGAAACAATCATCGGCCAGGCGCGGTAGTTCAAGTCTATAATCCCAGTACTTTGGGAGGCAGAGGTGAGAGAATTGCCTGAGCTCAAGGGTTCGAGACCAGCCTGAACAACATTGTGAGACCTCTTCTCTACAGTAAATCAAAACATTAGCTGGGTGTGGTAGCACATGCCTGTGGTTCCAATTACTTGGAAGGTGAGGCGGAAGGATTACTGAGCCCAGTAGGGTGAGGCTGTGGTGGCCAGGAGCGTGCCACTACACTCCAGTCTGGGCGACAGAGTGAGACTCTAACTCAAAAAAAAAAAAAAAAATTAGAGAAACAAGCATAAGGGGGAAGAAAAACCAATAAAGAATTAGTACTAATATTTGTCCTTTATCTTTCATTTTCAGCTGGGAAAGAAGCACTTGAAAGCACAGTAAAGAGCAATCCAAAATATTTTTTTTCTGCAAACAAAGGACATTTGAAAAAAAAAAAAAACAAAAAACCTTAGCTAAAATATTTAATTTTTAGTAAACAGATAATATAATTATATAAATACAGATTCTAATGCTGATAAATTTACTCACTGAATTCCCTTGCTCAAGCAAGCCACCCACTGCAAAACAAGGAAAGGGGGGGGGGAATCAAACAGCCCCTGCACCATCTGATTTACCATGGGTTCTAGAAATTTATATGCAAGAACATACGAAGAATGTTGGAAAAAACACATAGCCGTGCATTACTAACTTCAGTTTAAACTATGATTTATGCTTCTTTTGCTCAAAGTAAATGTCAGTACAACCACCTTTTTTTCTCAGAAGGAATCTTGACCATTGAAATTACACAAGCAGTACACTTACAACAAAAGCAGGTCCTGAAGCACTTTGGTACATCAGGGACACCTCTCCATCCAACTCCTACCTCATAAGATCCCTCACATCTGGCAATGGGGCCATAATTTATCCACATGCGGTGGGCACATTTTAAAAACTCAGGTTTGGCTTCCAACAGTGAAATCTCCAGAAAGGTATATAAAATCTTGTTAACCATAACTAGATTTAGGACAGTGTACCCCACTGTAAATCCAGGTATAGAACAATTTTTAAATACTGGTGTGAAGGCCAAATTTTTTTTAGACTGTTCTCATGGATGAGACAGAAGAAAACAAAAATAACTTCAGGCATTCCAACTAACTGTTAATAATCAGGGGTAGAAAAGAAGACATTCTGCTAAATTACCAAATTAATGAAGAAATAAACTTAGTGGCAGCACTACTTACAAGCAATGCTTACAAGGTGAGTCTCAAAACAATGACATTAAATTGTGTTATCTGAACCATCAGAAGGCCCACTACACATATGCACAGATGCAGGGAAGAATTGCCCCCCTCAATTCTTCACATAATCTCACCTGTTAAAAGTTGTAAAAATAAGCCAGGTGCAGTGGCTCACGCCTGTAATCCCAGCACTTTGGGAGGTGGAGGCGAGAGGACTACCTGAGCTCGGGGATTCGAGACCAGGCTGAGCAACATGGCGAGACCTCACTACAATAAATCAAAAAATCAGCCAGGCATGGTGGCACACACCTGTGGTTCCAGCTACTTAGAAGGCTGAAGTGGAAGGATCACCTGAGCCCGCCAGAGTCCACCCAGCAGGTCGAAGCTGCAGTGGCCATAAGCATGCCACTGCACTCCAGCCTGGGCTACAGAGTGAGACTCCAACTCAAAAGAAAAGGAAGTTCTAAAAATAGGCAACATACTGGACTAACCACTTATCCAGGAATCAATATACACTTGCTGTCAAGAAGGGTCTTCTACCTGTGGTCAAAAGCCACATGGGCTTAGACCAGAATCAATTAAGACAGCGTGATGGGGACAAGATCCCTTCTCAACTTTTTGCTGAACAATCATAATTATGTACTACCAACTCCTCACCTGCCACTGCCCCCGCTATCCAACTGGAAGAACTGAGTTTATTTTATATTAAATAATCATACATATATACTGAATAATACAACTTTCACTTAACTATCCAATTTCCTAAATGAGAACTTTAAACATTGACACTAGCTAAAGTTATTGCTAAAAATGTGGGAATGCTGTCAAATTCTGTAAAATAAAGTGTGCAGATCTGTAACTTGGCTTTCTCTCTTTAAGAACCACTTGCCTTATGGGAAGGATAAAGAAAGATTAAATCAATTTGGCTGTAAAGCAAATGGATACCAATGAAATTTACTTTTCCTAAAATATTCCTTTTCTTCTACATAAAAATTATAATTCACAAAGGATGAGAAGGAAAAAAAATGCCCCTTCCCTCCTTAACAGTAATGGCCATTATCAACTGGATGGCAACCTAAACTTTAGGATATAAGAAGAGATTAAAACAACCCACCAACAATGTTAACTGGTTAACTGCCAGGGGAACCTACCCCCCCCCTCCCTCTC
>NW_007246185.1:627075-648090 GCF_000164805.1 Carlito syrichta
CACCACTCAGGCTGTGGCATGTGAGAGGTCCACTCTTCCAGGCCAGTCTGATTTCTCCCTCTGGATTTCTCTATCCCTTTTTATACCAGCGTTTAAGTATTGAGGCCAAATTCAGGTAATGCATTGCTGCTTTATGCCTGTTAGGTAAGGAAACAACAAAGTAATAAGCAAATATTTGGAATCAACTGGGATTCATACTGAATGACAGATTGTAGAAATCTGTCCTGAAACCTAATAACTTCCACAACTTTACTGAAAGTACTAACAAAAATATTTTTGTCCTAATATGATTATTTATGAATCTTACTGTTCATCTACTTCCCTTCGAGAATGAACTGGGTAGAATTACAAATGCTAGAAACTGAGAACAAAGTTTAAATGAACTTGACCTCGAAAGGATGTTCCCACAGAATGAGGATGAAATTCAATAGGAATAACTACTCTCAGAATTGAAAAAAAAAAATCCAAGCAGATACATGATAAAGGGAAATGAAAAAATGCAGGACTGTGTGCAGATCACAGATAACAGACCAAAAACAGAACAATACAGTGCTGTAACAAGAAAAATGAAATAAACACGAACAACAATCAGAGTACTGGTGGAGAAAGTCATCGAGAGCCCTCTGCACTCACAAGTACTATACTTCTTGGGATGATTTATTTAAACAAAAATCAATGATTTCTAGAGTTTACACGTATTTTGGTTGGGGAGAAGAGGCAAAAATATCTACACTGACTTTATCAAAGCACATCTCAAGTTCTGGGTTTCACTACGGCTCTTCTCTTTTCTTTTTTTGTAAAGAGGAGAACAACTGGACATTAAGAAACAAGATTTATTCCTGCTTTATGAGAAATGATGGCAAGAGCTCATGAAGGTTGAAGAAAGTCACCCCAGGAGTGTCATGAAGCCAACTTCAATTATCAGAAGAAGTAGATGTGTGCCAGTGAGTTCCAGTCTCCCAGTATGCCCCAGGGATGGAGGCTTGAAGCTAGTTACAGGGCAGATTCCATGAAAGTTTTCTAACAGACATAGACAAAATTAAACAAACTAAAGACAAAATTCATTGGAGGATGTTCTCATCACAGAATGTAGAGGAGAACAGATGACAAACTGGGGATGCTATAGAGGCCACTGAAGTATGGGGTACAAGCTTGGACTGTAAAGCACATTTTTAACTGAGATTCTATAATCGTAACTCTCTATGAAAGACTTCACGTGTGTTAATTATAGTCATCAAGACTCATAAAACAGACTTCCTGGAAAGATGGTAGTGCTCTGAAAGCAACTTCCTTTTTACCCCTCAAGATGAACAAAAAGAAAAAAGTAGAGAGAAAAACCTCACCTATGTTAACGTTACTAATAGCAAAGTCTCTGTCAACCAGAAGTAATAAAAATGGACCAAACAGAGAGAACCTCCTGAGAGTCTACACTCAGCTTTCCTGCTTATAAAAATAGTACATTGTTGAGGGAATCAAGTGGGAAAGGTTCTCAAAGACTCCCTGGTCTTCCTCAACTTGGAGGAACAAGTAATGTCTCACTAGAATTCACATTCCTACCTAGTCTAGTCATAAAGTGGTTACAGAAAAATTACACAGCCAACAGATCTCACTTTCTCCCTCTGACCTGACTTATTTACAGGAAAAGCTGAGGGCTGAAGGCAAGCCTACTTCGCAAAGTGGTTTAGGAATGCAGAGAAAGATGCACAGAACAAGAAAAGTCCCAAAACAGTAAAACTCCATTCTGAATGGCTTCTCGTCAAAGTGGCAGACACACTCAAAAAACAGGAACAAATGAAACTAGCCGTGAGATGAAGTAAAGTTCATAGACTGAAGTGGCCACTGCCTGAGAGCCCTTTCTACTGCTCTAGACAGCTAAGCAGCTAAAAATAGAATACATACCATCATCTTCTAGCCCTCCAGCTCAACTGTTAAGGAAAAAATACAAACAGACCCAAGACAAATAGGGAAGGAAGTCAATGAGATTCCACCTACCCTATTTTTGGACAAATACTAGGGCCAGACAAAATTTGGAACATTCTTAAGCAAAAATGAATACAAGGTACAGAACATGCAAAAGGAAAATAAAGAGAATAATTTGGAAGATCTACTCTAGGAAACAAAAGAAAAAAAAAAAAGACTACAAAGCTTTGTGCTCTATCAAGAGAATTTAAGAAAATGTGGATGGTTGAAACAAGAGATTAAAAAATAGAATAAGGTAAAACAAAAACTGTCAGAGTTAAGAAAGGAAATAAGGAAGAAAAACAATGATGTTGCATAACTTTAAAAATGAAAGCATCAAGAAGATATAGCAGGTACTTCATTCAACATCTATTTACTGGCACTTGACATTTATATGCCAAATCAGTGTTGCAGCCAAAAGATCTGGCAAATCACACCAAGAAAAGAATAGAGAGATGAAGCAATTAAAGGGAACATAAAAATATTCAGTGATAAATTGGGGAAGACCCTTAAATGAAAGAATAAGTATACATATGAAATGGGTTCAGAGTGTTTCAGGATAAATAATATGAAACACTGAAGCACAACCTGGTAAAGTTAAGCTTCCATGTTAGAGAAACAAAGAAAAAAAAAACAACCAAATTTAAAAAAGCAAATCACAAAGAAAAAAATATTCAGATTGCAGACTTCTTATCAAATTTTATCTGTCAGGAAACAATGGCACAATATTTACCATATGGCAAGCAATATGGGTAGAAAAAAGGTGTAATCCAAGAATTCTACACAAATGCAAGTTGTTGGTAATATATGAATGCCACAGAAAAGGCATTTTCTTTTTTTTTTTGAGTTGGGAGTCTCACTTGGTCGCCCAGACTAGAGTACGGTGGCCACTCCCGGCCACTGCAGCCTCGCCTGCTGGGCTCCAGCAATCCTTCCGCCTCAGCCTTCCAAGTAGCTGGAATTATAGGCACGCGCTACCACGCCTGGCTGATTTTTTGATTTATTGTAGAGATGAGGTCTCGCTGCCCAGGCGGGTCTCAAACCCGCGGGCTCAGGCAATCCACTCACTTCAGCCTCCCAAAGGCGCGGGATTACAGGTTGAGCCACCGAGCCCGGCTAAGGCATTTTCAAATACACAAGAATTCAGGAAATATATCATCCATGGACCCTTCATAAAAAATCTACGTGAAGATATAATCCAGCCAACTCATTGGTGAATAAAGATAAATAAAAGCGTATAACTAAAGAAATCGAAAGAAGTAATATCTGGCAATAAGCATTTACTTAAACAAAGAATGCTACAAATGTGCTTCAATTGCAGACACCCACACAAATATAATGAAAATATACATTGAATTTCTGGGGAAAACTGTGTATTCAATAAGCAATACATAACAAAATACTTAGATGAGGTTCTTTAAGCTTAATTAAAATGATTCCCTGTGATCATTCCAGGTATTCAATATGAAATCAAAGAATTAAGCGTTTCAGAAAATGTGAAAACAAAAGGATTCTACATATAAAATCTGAGAAAGCACAGAATCATTTTCATACTGTTAAAGATCCAATAGGCTGCAAGATCAAATGTTAACTTGGTGTCAGCAAAGATGGACAGAAGACATTGAAGAAAGGAGCATAAGCGGAAAGTTGAATAGTCAGGCAGCTGTAATAAGGAAAAGAACAGAAGAGAGAAAATGTGGATGAAAGCGATGAACATGAAAGTGAACTTGAATACCATGCACTCCTCTCATTTCATCTGACACAAATATCTTTTATATATTCAAACTAAGATGACCTCAGTTTTCTCTATGTTTAGCCTATCAGTGACCATCAATAAGTCCTAGATAGACTCCAGAAAGATGCCCTTAGCCAGTGACAATTTTGTGTTTTTCTTGTAAGAGTTTTGTCAGCCGGGCTCGGTGACTCAGCCTGTAATTCCGTGCCTTTGGGAGGCTGAGGTGAGTGGATCGTGGGTTCGAGACCCGCCTGGGAAACTTGGTGAGACCTCAGCTCTACAATAAATCAAAAATTAGCCGGGCATGGTTGCGCACGCCTGTGGTTCCAGCTACTTGGAAGGCTGAGGCGGAAGGATCGCCGGGGCCCAGCGGGTCGAGGCTGCGGTGGCCGGGAGCGGCCACTGCACTCCTGTCTGGGTGACAGAGTGAGACTCCAACTCAAAAAAAAAAGAGTTTTGTCCTTTGATACATTCAATGTTATCTCAAAGAACATTGTCATACAAATAAATGTATAAAATCAAAATGTGTGGATGTTATTAATAGCCACTAAGATTTAGAGAACCACTTTAAACCTGGTATTGTTAATTTATCTGTGGCAGACAGGAACACAAAAGTTCATAACATGCAAATAAAATGCCAAGGAAAACAGAAAACGGAGTAATCCGAGGTTGGCAAAATTACTTCCAGAGTGCCAAACCCAGCTTGCTGTTTGTTATTGTAAATAACATTTTATTTGGAGAGAGCCACACCCATTCATTTAAAAAAAAGTTTATGGCAGAGTTGAGTGTTGCAACTTAGACCATATAGCCAAAAAGTCAAAAATACTTACTATCTAACGCTTTTAAAGTTTGTATATCCCCTGGATTTCAATTATATATCAATAAGTTAAAGAAGAATAAACTCAATTATTTCAGGAAAAGACTCTCACTCAGGCAGAGGTTAAAAAAGAAAAACTCTGAGAACAGCAAAAACAAAAATAAGAATAGCTGAAAATAAATGAGAGAAATACATCAAGCAAATGAAAGTAAAAGAATATTAATACCCAACACAGTTGCAATCAAGAGTTAACAGCATTAACTTACATAAAAAGTAATGCTATAATGATGACATTTAAATTCTCATGGACATTTTTTATATACCTCATAAAAGAATACAGTCATGCACCACATAATGATGTTTCGGTTAAAAACAGACCACATAAATGACAACAATCCCACCATAAAGTTATAATGGAGGTGAAAAATTCCGATCACCTAGTGATGACAGCCATCATAATGCAACATATTACTCACATGTTTGAGGTGACACTGGTATAAACAAACCTACGGAGTTGCCCTTTGTAAAAAGTGTACAGCACTGGCCTGGGCCTTCATGTTCATTCACCATTCACTCACCCAGAGCAAGTTCAAGTCCTGCATGCTCTATTTGTAGTTAGTATTCAATAAAAGTGTACCATTTTCTATCTTAAACCATGTTTTTACTGTACCTTTCTTATGTTTAGATACACAGATACTTACTACTGTGTTACAACTGCCTGCAGTACTTTCAGTACAATAACTTGCTGTGCAGGTTTGTAGCCTAGGAGCAATAGGCCGCACCATATAGCCTAGGTATGTAGTAGGCTACACCACCAAGGTTTGAGTACACTTACTCACATAAATAATAAAAACTGTGTAACAAATTTATTAAATAAAATGCAAATATATACAACCAATGAAGACTTTTTATGTCCTTCAGACTGACATAATCCAATGAGGGCTGGAACTGTTATGCCATGCTACACCATGCCATACCATGTTGGAGGCCAAAACATAAACTAGAAATGGGAAAGTAAACCAACATAAACCTTCCAAAAGGAAGGTGTGGTAATATGCATCAAATTTTAAATGGCCGGATGTGGTGGTTCACATGTCTGTAATCCCAGCACTTTGAGGGGTGGTAGCGAGAGAACTGCCTGAGCCAGGGGGTCGAGACCAGCCTGGGCAATTTGGCGAGACCTCATGTCTATCATAAATCAAAAAAATTACCTGGACGTTGTGGTGCACGCGTGTGGCTCCAACTACTTGAAAGGCTGAGGTGGAAGGATGGCCTGAGTCGAGGCTATGGTGGCCATGAACATGCCACTGCACTCCAGCCTGGACAACAGAGTGAGACTCTGACTCAAAAAAATTTAAAATACAGTTAAGTCTGTCATTTGGTTGATAATCCAACTGTGAGGAATTTACCCGAAAGGAACAATCACACAATGTGCAAAGATATATCCCCACAGTTTTCACTGTAGCACTGCTTATAACATTTTATTAATGGAATCAAAGTAAATTTTCACTAAATAGTGATACATAAATAGCAGTGTGCTGGTAAACATTTAAGAATTAGTTCTTCAGGGTTGGGAGTATAAGCCCTGATGTGTTGTATAGGCCCATTTCTGTGATGTAAATATTCCCACCATTGCTGATTTCACGCTATCAAAGTGAAGTCATTGAATGTACAGTTGAGACGTGCAACGCTGCCTTTCAAGAGCAGGTGCAGACTTGCTATATCACACCAATGCATGATCAAAATATACTGAAACACTAAAAAGCCATAAATACAAAGTAAAAGATTTATATGAACATAGCAAGATATCCATTACATATTACTGAATGAAAAAATCCAATTACACAAGAGCAGCTTATGTACATATAATCTGTGAGAGTGTGAATTCATTTTCGTTTTGAAAGAAAAAGTCATACAACAGTTTTGTGGAACACACCACTTTCAATCTAGTTTTGTCTATAACAATAGCAGTAAATCTAGCTTACATGCAGTAGCTAAAGCAAATCAAGATTTTTATTTTAGAACAGAAGAGCAAAAAGATCAACAGATTTGGCTTGATAATAATTAAAAACTTCTGTATTAAATCACACAAAACAAAGAAAAAGAAAACAACAGACTGGGGTTACGTTTTTTGCAGTAAATATGACAAAAAGCTCATTTCATTTGTATGTTTAAATCTCATAAACAGGCAAAGAAAATGATGAGACAATTCACAAAATTCACAAAATAAGAAATTTAACTGCAAACAAACATATGGGAAAATGATCATTCTCACGAGTGATCAAATAAATGCAAATTGTAGAATTATGTGCCATTTTTTGCCTACTAACTTCTTGATACCCTTATAATATTGTTCATGATGCTGCAAACTGTATAAATCATTTCAGAATGTGTTTTGAGTTTGTATAATCAAGAGTTATAAAATCTCATATCCTCTGACCTAGAAATAACATTTCTATAAATTTGTTCTAAAGAATTTTGAGTGTGCATGTTTTAAAAAGTTACCTACACCAAGAACTTCATCACAGCATTATTTCTGAAATGAAAACACTGGGAAAAACCCAATTTTTTCAACCCAATATACAAACAAAGAAAACAAATATACATCCTCTGAACAGAATATTATGCAGCCCTTTCAGGTATTAACACGAAGTCTATACAGCTACATAGAAAATGCTTACAACATAATGTTAAATTGTACAATATGATTACATCAAAGCAAGAAACAGAAATGTAAAGCAGACTAAAAAGGGATATAAAAGAAAAGATCATGGTTCTTACTTTACATGGGTTTATTTTTGATACATTTATGAGTACATTTTGAAACTTTTTTCAAACTGTACAAAAAACTATTGCATTATTTGTAAAATTTCAAAATCACTGAAAAATAGGACATAACAAATAATGTAATTAAATAACAGAATGGGCTATCATTCTTTCAAAGGCCAACATGAAAACAACATAATGTATTTCTTAAGAATGTAAGGAAATTCTTAAGTAGAAGAAAAGAAACATTTCTTCTTAACTCAAACTTAGACTGTCCAGTAAATACAATAGTTTTTCTCGTTATCAAACTTTTTTTTTTTTACTATTTTAGAAACAACCATACCACCAGAGGATAATACCAAGTACTCTTCTTTATTTCATTCCAAAAAGAAAATACAACATAAATTCAGGCCAAAGCATACTGTATAAAAATACACTATCCTGTATAATAGAAAGGAAGTATGTTTTTAATAGAAGATCCCATGATTCTGGACCAGGAATGCACAACGCATTAATTAACTCTGAGATAGATACATTGTAATTTGAGAAGCAATTCACAGATAAACTCTAGGGATTTAGAAAAATCCTAGGGAAGAATCTCTGTTCCCATAAGCATGGTCTTTAGTAGAAAACACTACATAAAAAGTGTTTTTCACAGGACAGACTTGGAGTCAAGATTTCCCTAAAGAAATATTACTGAAGTCCTATAATTTCCTCCTTTAAAATGCAACTCTTTGCCAAGAATTATTGGATAAGGAAATAAAAATTGTTTCTCAGAAACTGATAAAGCAACATACAGGTATCTTCTGTCACAGAAGATGTGAAACATCACTACAACAGGTTGGTATGTACCCAAAATTTTTAAATCTTTTTTTTTTTTTTTGGGAGTCTCATTTTGTTACCCAGACTGGATTGCAGTGGCACGCTCATGGCCACCGTAGCCTCAACCTGCTGAGCTCAGACAATCCTTCCACTTCAGCCCTCCAAGTAGCTAGAACTAAAGGCATGCGCTACCATGCCAGGCTTATTTTTTGCTTTATTGTAGAGCTGAGGACTTACCAAGTTGCCCAGGCTGGCCTCGAACCCCTGAGCTCAGGTAATCCTCCCACTTCAGCCTCCCAAACTGCTGGGATTACGGGCTTGAGCCATTGCACCTGGCCTTAAATCATTTCTAAATGCTCTGGATAACGTTACAAGGTGACTCAAGGCAAAATAGGCAAAATTACAACGTCCAGGACACCCATTCACTTGTCCTTGAACACAGCAAAGTCCTTCTACCTCCAGACTCCATGGCAGAGTGAGCTTAACTCCAAGAGGGGACAGTATATGGCAACTCATTACTTCTTGGGTGATTAGGAAGTGACTGATAATAAAAAAGAGGTTAATTTCAAGTATTTTTTATTTTAGCATTCCCTAGTTCTCTCAAATTATTCAAAATTATTCAAATTATCTGAAATATATTTGCCCACATTCTGAGTCAAGGAATCCTCTCAAGTTGCTATTCTCATGGACAAATGCAGCTTCATTTTGAAGGCTGATCAAATTAGAAACAGACTGTTGAGACCTTTAAAAAGTCTCAGGAAAAAGTCGACTCCTCGGCTTGGATGTGATGGTCCAGAATGTGAACAGCACACAAGAGAACACATCCATCGATAGGTGTATTCTCTCAGCTAAAAACTGTGAAGTTATTTCTACATTACATGTATACACACCAGTGTATGCATCTACCTGGTAAGAGTATCTCATAATGCTTATCTACGTACTGCCTGGGGCAACTGAAAGGCACTTTATTATAGGAGATGCAAGCCAAGCAAAAACAGCTTTACTGGACAAGGATGCCTCAGAGACACTCCCATAACCTATCACCAGAATAGCAGAGTTCTCAACACAGATGCATTTCTATCACCTGAAACAGCTAACAGGGGGGGAAAAAATGGAGAAGCCAGGTTGCAAATTTTCTTTTTAATGTATCAATGGTTTCTCTCAAGATACTGCTTGACCTAAGCTCTGTACTTATTAGTCTACTTAACCACCTCTGGGAACAAACAAAAGGACAGGGACAGTGAATTAAACACAAACTCCTCCCTTCTAACACAGGCTTCTACACTTGCTCATCTCCCAACCCACCATCTAGGAGAGGAAGGACACAGTGGACATAACAATGAGGATGAGGAAATGAGGTAGGGTAGTGGAGCTGGCCAAAGTAGCATTGGCCTGGCTCTTCATAAGTGAGGATACCCTCCCCTGGCACAGGCCACCTTTCCTTTGCTCTCCTCTCCTTCCCTCCAGAGCCTAGGGAAGATACAACTGCACCAACCCTACTGGCAACAACATCCTGTGCCCTAGTAAGCCCCATGAGACTCCCCTCATGGGGAGTCTCCCTTGCCCTGCGACTGTTCTCCCCCCCCCCCCCCCACCAAACTCTTACTTCAAATCTGAGACCAAGGTAAGGAAGGCTGACACTGAAAGATAACAAGGAGAAAGCCACAAGCCAGGAAGTAAGTAGGGGTGCAGGAATGCCAATTACCTGCTTGGCACCAAGCCTGTGGAGCTAAGTTTTTGTTACAGTGTCTCTAGACCGTGGGTGAGAGCCCAGCCGCTCCTTCTTTGGCCACAGAGCCCTTTCTCCAGAGTGCAGAAAAGGGACACACTTTCTCAAGTTTCTCTGACCATGGTCACGTCAACTGAGGATGGCTCAGAGGCCACAGTATTATATATATTTTTTTAAACAAAAAAGTATAAAAATCATTTACCTCTTTACATCCATGCTATGAATGTTTCCACCATTACCTGTTTTTCTGGTCTCAGCAAAAGCCTCAAGAAAAGAAGGGCAGAGTGTTGGAAGAAGAAATGAACACAAATGATCTCCCCAATGCTTCATTCTAAACCTTTCCTTGAAAGCCCTACCCTTTCCTTGAAAGGGATCTACCAGCTCCAAGTACAAAGCAGCCTCCCAACTGCATCCCACTGAGGTGCAGGAAGCATTCCCGGTGCCCAGGCTCCCTGGCCAACCAGCTGTCACTAAAAATGGCAGTGATGGCCTTGGGCAGCAGAGATTGTTTGTAGGCAAATGAAAAGCAATGCTGTACTTGCTTCAGCAGCACATATACAAAGAAAAGCAATGCTTAAAGCCCAATGAAGAAAAAACAAACAAAGTAGTGAGTCAAAGGAAGCTGCCTAAGGGTGTGGAAAAAAAAGACCCGGGCCTGAACAGAGCAACCTTAAACACTGTGCTTCTCAGGCTCTGCCTCTGTGCCTCCCAGGATATCGCCCTTCCTGCAGGAAGCAAGAGACCATGCTGATATGACAGGAGGTTTTTGATACCACTCCCTGTGAAGACAGCACAACTATCAGCAGCATGCCAGGCGGCATGAGAGGAGCTCTGAGCAGTCTCGCTAAGGCCTCATTCACAGACCCTCTTTAGTGGGCTCTCCCCTGCAGGGAACTCCAGTTACTACAGAAGAGAAAAGAGGCAAAGCATAAAGAGCCAGGCCCGTGAGGAGGAGCCCACCAGATCCTATGCTTCCTTGTCGAGCTCATCACCAGCGAAGGCAGAGACCTCAGATCCCTTGTCCGGGGGCGAATTCTGGCGGACAATGGCTGAGATGCCAAAGCTCCAGAAGAAGCAGAAAAAAGTTTCATAGATGTCCGGTGGTCCTTAGAGATCTCCTCATTCGATAGGTGTCTATGGAAAAAAGCAAGTGAACAAAGGAACAAAACACTCTCAGGTTAGTCTATGGGCAAGAAGATTCAGTAGGCAGGGCAGAAATACTTGACCGCCTTCCAGTCACAGGTTTTAGAAAAGATACACGTAACTAATACAAAATAACACAGCCATAAGGAGTGTCTAATCCAAGCACTTAGCCAAACCTAAACTTTCATCAAGCTACTCTGCCATTCTGTTTAAATCACTATATGATTTATCAATTCTCAAAAACATATCTCAAGAGTTAGAGGGAAACAAGAGTTAAACACTTAAGTATTCTGGCATTCTTTTAAGGGCAAACTATGAACAAGAATTAAAGTCATCTTGTATTATTAGAACAAGTCACAGGAAATGGGTCATCTCTCTAGGACAAGAGGAAAATTGCACTTGCCATCTGCAGAAAGACATATACTAGAATGAAGGAGCTCTGCAAAGCGTAGGTCCTAAAATATCAATTCACATGGTAAGAAAACATCACTGCATCTTTACCCTTACAAGACAGACAAGCCGAGCACAGTGGCTCAGCCTGCAATCCCAACCCTTTGGAAGACCAAGGCGAGAGGACTGCCTGAGCCCCAGGGTTCGAGACCCGTCTGGGCAACTTGGTGAGACCTCATCTGTACAATAAATCAAAAACTCAGCCGGGCATGGTGGCGCACACCTGCAGTTCCAGCAAGTTGGAAGGCCGAGGTGGCAGGATCGCAGGAGTTCAGCAGGCCAAGGTTGCGTGGCCGTGAGCATGCCACTGCACTCCAGCCTGGGCGACAACTCAAAAAAAAAGAGACAAACAAACCCACCCAAAAAACCTAGTCCAGCTGATTGGGTATAACAAAGCAAAGACCACTGTCGTCCTCCTTCACTATCTCTAAGGAAACACAATTAGAAAGAAATGTTGTTAAGGTTCTCAAGTCACTAAGTCGAGGACGGTTGAATCATTAAATGTGGAAGACGTGCTGTTACTCAACACATGCCTGCAGCACCTTCTACCCCCAGCACACGTACTGTATCCTATGTTGAAACCCAGTGGCCCGCGATAGATTATCCAGCACTGGCTCACTAACTCTCTGCTGGTAATCATGAACCAAACTCAAGTCCCTGCCCTCTGGGATAAGAGAGAAGAATTTTACATTTTGTTCAGTAACAACGCATTTTGCTTTACAAACCAGAGTAAACAGTTGCAAAAGAAAGTTAATCATCTCGTAAAACGCACATTCACAAATCCCATCCTTTTAATGTCTTTTCTTTTTGAGTTGGAGTCTCACTCTGTCACCCAGGCTGGAGCGCAGTGGCACGCTTATGGCCACCGCAGCCTCGACCTGCTGGGCTTGGGTGATCCTTCCGCCTCAGCCTTTCAAGTAGCTGGAGCTACAGGTATGCACCACCATGCCCAGCTAATTTCTGATTTATTGTAGAGACGAGGTCTCACCAAGCTGCCTAGGCTGGTCTCGAAACACTGGACTCAGGCAATCGTCTCACCTCTGCCTCCCAAAGTGCTGGGATTACAGGTGTGAGCCTCTAAGCCCAGACCTTTTAATGTCTTAAAGCGCCCAACTTCCCCTCTCACCAGCTCACAGCCACATGATGTCTGACAGAAGCACCAACTTGGAAGTTCTCTAAATCGTAAGGAAACACGCAAGCCAGAGAATGTGAGGAGCCCCACTTAGCAATAGTTTAAGGAAGATGTAGAGAGTAAATGGGCAGGTGGTATTCACACGGACAGATTTGAGGGACAGGTTGGTAGACTGAGAAATGGGTGAGAGAATCACAAAAGCACTCCTTTTTAGAAACAATACACAGATGTGTTAACCAGAAAACAAACGGTGGTAGGAAATGCTACCAATCCCCACGTTGCCCCTACAGCAAAAGGAAATATAGAAAAGAAACAATTAAAATGGATGAAAAAAATGTTTAACATATAAAAACAAACAAAAGAAATTAGCTTTTGTTAGCAAGTGCCACTGATCAAAAAAAAAAAGGAAAAAAGTCAAATTATTGAAAAAGGCAATTAATTCATGATTTCAGTTCTTCTAAGGAAAAAAACACAAGGCCACCTCCCAGAAATATACATGACTATGTTTCTAAACAGCACTATTCACTTCCCGCAACAGAGACAAGAAGCTGGCTCTATCTCTTTTTCTTCAATTTGTGGATCAACAATTATTGTTCCCTTCTGTGAGGTTTCAGGAATATAATAGCATTAGGAACATTTTAGTTTCCAACCACACCACAATCCATTACACACTTCCCTGAAACAACTACTTTGTTTCAAAGGCAGTCAAATGGCTCACAAGCCAAGATTAATCCTGTAATAAAAGGTGCATGAATTTTCAAAGGACTTGTGTGTATAACAAATTTCCATTGGAACAGCTGGATCAACTGCGATTGGCTTTTAACCTGAAACAATATGAGGATGTTCAACTGAAATGCTGTCCCGAGAGAACACATGAGAGAAGCAAAAACCATTCCCGTCTTTAAAACAGAATGCCTTTCACGGTGCCCCATGTGGCCCAAGAAAAAGCAGAGAAGCAGAAAAGGGAGAAAATACGGTTAACGCCCAGTAGGAGAAAGCAATAAACTTAAATTCACTTCCTCCCGTTACTCTACTTTCCTTTAGAAATCCAGTTCCCACCCTTCTACCCCATCCTCTTACCAACATCCCTAGTTGTGATAACAGAATCATTGGGAACTGAGCTAGGCATTGTGCAATGTTGAGATCAAAGAAGCAAGAGTCAGGATCTTTGCCTTCATGGAGCTTCTAATCTAGTGAGAAACATAGGGCAGGTAGTCAGAAGCAGTTTCTCACAGGTAAAGGCTAAAAAAGGCTTCAAAGAAAGAGTTCAAATTCTCAGAATCATCTGCTTTCTCCAGTTGTGTAATTCCCAGAAAGACCCTAAAATGATCTTCAGATTATTCTGTCTTTTTCTTTGTATGAAGAACCAACAGAAAAGTAAACGCCAGGAAGGATAAAAGTCAGAAAGACACGTACAAGGGTATTAGCTACAGAACAAGAACTATGAAAAGTACTCAGTCCTAGTCCGGGTGTGGTGGCTCACGCCTACAAACCCAGCACTTTGGGAGGCTGAGATGAGAGGATTGCCTGAGACTGTGGGTTCAAGACCAGCCTGGGCAACTTGATGAGACCTCGTCTCTACAGTAAATCAAAAAATTAGCTGGGCGTGGTGGCACACGCCTATGGTTCCAATTACTTGGAAGGCTGAAGCAGAAGGATCACCTGAGCCCAGCAGGTCGAGGCTGTGGTGGCTGGGAGCATGCCACTGCCCTCCAGCCTGGGCGAGAGTGAGACTCCAACTCAAAAAAAAAAAGTGCTCAGTCCTGTCAACAAATAAGGAGTGTCTCACATAGCACATTATTTTGCACATAGTAGGTGATTATATGTGTTCATGTGATCAGCATGCTGTATATCAACTTCCTTCTTAAGGCAGGACTGGTTAAAAATATAATTTTTTAAGGAAATGTTTATTTCCCAGTAACTGACAAGTGTTTGTTAAATAAATGGATTTATGATAACCTCATAATTTTATTTTTACATAATATTAATTTTATTCTTTAAACTCAACTATGAAGGCTTTTACCAAAATATTCTACGTTGATTTCAGAAATTATAGCTAGGTATAAAGGTTAACCACAGGGCTACACAGTGAATTCAGTTTAGGGGTCTCTCAAGCATTGCAATATGGATGTTTATTTTTGTTTGTAAAGCCCAGATTCATGATCACCTAGAATTTATTAACTCATTTCATCAACATTTAGGTCCTTTTTTCCTTTTTACTATGTGTCAGATGAGAAATCAGATATATTTTTACACATCAGTAATGTAACAAATCAAAGGTAACTGTCAAACAACTTCCTATAATTTTATTAGTAACAGCTGTTCACACAAAATACTGCTTGGGTCTGAGAATAGCTCTTTAATGTTATTCCTTTCCGCAGAACAAGAGAAAACGTTCACTGTTTACTGTAGTCAGTTACTGCCACAAATTTAATTACCCACAATCACACATTTTACCTTCTATTGCTATTTCACACTTCCCTACGACTAATTCTGCATAGATCTTAACATTACATAAAGCCATTATAAAAGCTCCCCTTTGAAAAATGTTACTGCTTCCCCACACCTTCAACCAGGAAATCCAACTTTAAATTTGTTGCCACAAATACATGTATTTCCCGCAACCCAGTATACAAAGTCTGGAGGAACAGAATCCCTTCATCTTCTTAGGGAGAAAGCAATCCTAACCTTCTTATAAAATGGCTTCTCTCTCTTCCAAGATGTACCCTTTGAGCTCCCTATTTTCCCTCTACAGTATCCAATCAACATTTTCACTAATAGCAACCAAACTAATACCTCCCCTTAAAGAAAAATTAATATGAATGCTGGAATCAACATCATCTTTGGAAAATCCTGCTAATTTCTTTTCATGTATAAGTTTGCCTGGACCATGAAGAAAAATCTGTTCCCTTTTTCTGCTAAGTTTAGCATAGCACGAAGCCTCACAACTGCAAAAGCTGTTTCAGGTTCTTAAAAATTCATCCGTAACAAAAATCATAACTATATTTAATAGGCACTTCTAAGCACTGAACATAAGTCATCTCTTGTAAAGTGAAGCAGCAGTAGAGCTTTTGTTGTTTTTTTTTTAATAAAAAAGAGCCTATCAAATTTATTTGTAACAAACAAAATGGCTTCTAAATTATTCTTCTGGTTTTTCTTTCTAAACTTACCTTAAAAATATTTGAATAGATGAAGAATAATTTCACAGTTCAGCAGGGTTTTAATTTGTGTCAAAGTTCCCATATGAAGAAATAACATATAAGTACAGGATGGACAGTTATATGTCAGATCTACAACAGACACATGGGTCAATGCAAAGAGCTTACTCCAAAGGTTCTGTCATATTGTCAGAGCTACAGTTTTGATTTTTATTAGGGATGTTCCCATTTTGCTCTTCAGTTATAAACTCTAAGTATTCTGTTTCAAGAAAATGCATCCAAATAAATCCTGTCATTTAGAAACACATTCAACACTTGGAAGCTAAAAGTGTAGCCAAAAATAAACACCGCTGGTCCTTAAAGCAGCCTCATAAACACCATATTTTGGTATTTCCAGAGAGATGCTGTTATTAGGGCTGCTTAGAGCAGTGAGTCGCCACTGTAGATGGCCACCAGGATAATTCAGGCAACCAACCTACCCACTCTTCATCCATCAACATGCCCAGTCCAATGAACTCTTTCTCCTGAGGGGTAGTGGAAAGGGTGCTCTTTATCCAGATGTGCAGGAACAAAATCTCCACACAGTCGAAACTGACCAGAACATTCTCAGCCTTCCAAGCCTTCTTCTTGCTCTAACTACAAGTACAATTTTCAGTACAAACATATGTCCCTCATAATAAACATGCTCTATCTGCAATTCCTGAAATTCTGTATTTAATCATGGTGGTTTTCCTGTGTAACTGCCTAGGTACAACACAAACACCTGTTTGGTTATCACCTGTGCTCTACAAAATATTAAAAATTCTTCCTCATCAGTGCATCAGTGATAAGGTTAAACCATACACAATCAAAAGGAACCAAGATACAGGATGGTTTCTTTTTCTTTTCATTAAACTTTCATACTGTAAAGTATGACTGTCATCATTCCCAATGCACCCAGAACAGGACGATAATACACTGGTTCAGTATGTGATACATCTAACATTAATATTTCCTACCCTGGAATGCATTTATAATTAACTGGCTGAAAGATTTATAATTTTTTAAAAGAAGTTCACGATTATGTCTTCCACAAACAAGAACACTATATTACCCCATGTTTCTATAATTTATTCATTATTTCTGGTCCTAATTTCTAGCAGGAGAATCATAAATAAATTCATCCACTAAGCAAATGTTTATTGAGAGAATTCTATAAGTCAGATATTGTGCTTGAAGCTAGGATTTAATATTGAACAGAACAGACACAATCCCTACCCTCATAAGCTTGCAGTAGACTCAGAAGAAAATTTACAATCAAATATAAAATTCAGTCTAAAAGTCTATGAGCAAATTATTCTTCCTCTTAAGACTGGCCTAAACATTGCCTGTTTTCAATAGGTAGAATCCAAAAATAAAAAGGTTTTGTTAAATCTTCATATTAAGATCTAAAGAGTAAAGATTTCAAAGACATGTAAAATTAGAACAGTTTAACTAGAAAAAATGTATCTTCTAGAAACTGAAAAAAATTTCAGAATGAATATCTATGTCTTGGAGCAGGCATTCAGGATCACTTGTTTTACGTAGAAAGACAAAATAGCACTAAATGATGTGTATGTACCTCCAATAGAAATATTTAGTGAATATTCATAAGTATTAATCAATTAAAGGAAATATAATGTACTTTGCACCTAGAAAGTATATGAAAAACATCAACCAAGTTAAAAGAATGTAGGTCTTATATATCTATGTAGAATACAAAGAGTAAGACTTGAGTGCCAAAGAAAATAAACACTAATATAAATGAATTCAGAGAATAAGTTAAAGGACAAGAATTCAGAAATGTATGTATATATGTGTATACACACACATACACACACACACACACACACACACACACACACACACATATATATTTTTTTTTTTTTTTTTTTTTTTGAGTCAGTCTCACTCTGTTGTCCAGGCTAGAGTGGAATGGCATGTTCACAGCCACTGCAGCCTCAACCTGCTGGGCTCAGATGGTCGTTAGCCCAGCAGGTTGCTGGAACCACAGGTGCATGTCACCATGCCTGGCTAATTTGTTGATTTATTGTAGAGACGTCTTGTCAGGTTGCCCAGGCTGGTCTTGAACCCCTGGACTCAGGCAATCCTCTTGTCTCTGCCTCCCAAGGTTCTGGGATTACAGACATGAGCCACTGCACCTGGCTAGAAATTAATATATTCTTATGGTGGTAGACTTCAGGGTTCATTTTGTAAAAATTAAAATCAAAATATATAAGTACTATGGAATGAATGTGGAAGACACTAGCATAACTGCTATATATAAATCAAAATGGCCCAAATTTGCTGCCATACTTTCATTTAGTCAAGTAATCACCATTTTCCTTTTCTAAGTTCTCCATACTATTAATACATAAAAGTAAGTGAGCAAAATCAAGGGTTCACACTTTTATCCCTACCAAACAAATCCTTTTCCATTAAAATGCCATGCCTCAAACTAAAATTCACTTTGAAAATAATTTCATATTAAAATTTACTTCAATATAAGGGTGATTCCTCCATATAAATACACTGGCAAAAAAATTAATAGATCTTTGCCAGGCGTGGTGGCTCAAGCCTGTAATCCTAGCACTTTGGGAGGCCGAGGTAAGAGGACTGCCTGAGCCCAGGGGTTTGAGACCAGCCTGAGCAACTTGGTGAGACTCGTCTCTACAATAAATCAAAAAATTAGCTGGGATGGCGGCGTGCGCCTGTAGTTCCAGCTACTTGGAAGGCTGAGGCGGAAGGATTGCCTAAGGCCAGCAGGTCGAGGCTACGGTGGCCGTGAGCGTGCCACTGCCCTCCAGCCTGGGCAACAGAGTGAGACTCCAACTCAAAAACATACATATATTAATAAATCTTTAAAGGATGTGAAAGGATACATTCGCCTCTGTAGTTTTTGTTTAAATGAAGGAAGGAACCAGAAAATTCACCCTATAGTACTAATCAAAGTTAGCAAATCAGGAACTCAAGTGAAACCCCCTCCTGATACCCGCCCTTATTCAAATCAACCCTCCTAGATTCAAAGACTCATGAAATCATACACATACATCTCTACACTTAGTATACACTACTATATAAATAGCGTAGGTATTGCAGTAGTTCTATTACAAAAGCAACACACATACAGAACATGAAGCAGTAGCAATCCTTCCACGATGTCCAGGGATCATATTTCTGGCAGAAACCTGTATCATTTTTAAATATTGCTCATAAATGTAGGTGCTACATTAATGTCACATTTTTCTAACATTTCTAATAGGCCATATTTGGGGACAGGCTGGGGCTATATTAAACTCTACTCAAATATCCAATGAGGGGGAAAAAGTTCTCTACACTTACCACCATTTAGCAGTAAAACTGTTTTACTTTACTTTTTATTCTAAAAAAAATTATCTCTAAGTTCATTTTTAAAAGCACAGTATGTTATTCAAATACACAGTATGTAATTAAGCATCCACATAAGAGCATTTCCCTTTAGTCAAACAGGCCTTCAAACAAAACCCCTGGGCTTTAACCCATAGCTGCTGGGAAACCCAGGGCTGTCACATTTCAGGCAATTAGGGTTGTCTAGAGAGACCTAAAACGCCCTGTTCACGGCTAAACAAAAACAAAGACCATACACAGGGCAAAATAAGAAGAAAAATACAGTTCTTAAAACAAGTCTTTCTAAAACACATGCTCTTCCCCTTTAATCATGCACTTGAACACTCTGTATATTCTCTTGCCCCCTCTAATTTGTTCTCAATCTTGAGAATTCAGAAAACATTCAACTGTACGTTGTCAGCCACTAGAAGTAGCTCAAAATGAGAATTTTTTTAAAAAAGACCTTTATTTTCCAACTGCAGTTTTCCTCTCCCCTGGCTTCATTCCCTTAATCCCACCTCTGTCATCCAGTGCTTTGCTTTCTCTTCTTTACAAACATGTGCACATTTATCTAATAGGGTTTCAAAATGAAGACATAAAGCATGGCCTGTGAATTAACCATTTGTAACTATGTGTGATCCTCATATTCTCTTCCTGCTTGTAAATGATCCAGTACATAAGCAGTTCAGTCCCAAAGGCAATTGGTTCTTTGAGCCAGCAAATGGAATGCTCAAGGAAGAAAATGCATGCTTCTCAGACCCAAACTGACAGGACCATATTCTTTTCTTACAGAAATGTTTGAGAAACGTATTTATTATACTAACAAATATCTAGAGCACAAGTGCAGACAATTTTCAGGCCTGTTACCGCAAAGCTGTTCGCTCTTCCTTCCACAATAGCCCAGAGTTATGTCACGCTGGATCATATATGGACACCAATCGCCTGATTCTGAACGTTCTCTCAGAGATAATAATCAATAGAATTCCTATTTTAGAAATGGCATTTTCTCGCTAACTTCGTGTTACAGCAGAATGCTGGGGTTTTTTCCGAGATTAGAGGGTCATTTTTGCTGCAGGCTTCCCGTTTTCCTTCTAGCCCAGATTTCAAATGCTGTCTTAAACAAAAGGTTTCTATTTGCTTCCATGAGAGCAATTTAGAGACTACTACTGCTTTCAGTAGTAGCTATTATGGATTCAGGCCTACATCTGGGTTGCTCATTAAACAAAAGATACCGGTCGCTGTCAGCCGCCACACAGCACAGCGCTCTCCTACCCCTCATCTTTAGCCGGAAGGAATGGTGCAGACGAGAAACACGCCTGTCACCAACCACTGGCCAAGAAACTCTTCCGAGCTCCCTCCTGCCGACGGTCTGATGGCTGGAGAACAGCACTCGTGTGGCACATTTGGGCTTGCCCTCCCGCCCCGCCCCCGACACAGAGGCCCTTTCTTTGCAGAGCCAACCACTCGGCTTCCTCATCACCACTCCTTGGAGAATCCAGTCGCGCGCCTGCCCACCCTGCCACCATTTCCCCCTTGACCCCACTGATAATGGATGCACCCAGCCACCGCACGCCATTCCCTAACGTGCCCTGGCTCCGCCGCCACCCTCGGGGTCACACACACACACACACACGCCCTGGCTCCGCTGCCACCCTCGGGGTCACACACACACACACACACAGCTCTCGGCTACACCACCCCACGGGGCGCGGCGGCCACAGCACTGGAAGTTCAACCCCACTGCCCACCTTTCCACCCCCGCGCCTCGGGCCCGAAGTGATCTGCCATTTGGCAGATGCACAGCAGATAATGCACAGCGCTCGGGGACACGAAAAGGCACGAGCCGAGGCACCGGGCAGGGCGGCCCCGACCCTTCTGCCTTCGGGTGCGTGTGCGTGTGTGTGTCCACGCGCGCGCCCG
>NW_007246185.1:649044-670279 GCF_000164805.1 Carlito syrichta
GGCCCGGCCTTGGGAGCCCGGAGACCCTCCGTGCGGCGAGCGCCGGGGGCGGGGAAGGAATCGCCGCCCGTTGCCGGAGGGCGCGGGGGAGCGTCCCGGGCGCAACTGCGCGCGAAGTAACTCGAGCTCGAAATCCAAATTCTGAGCAGCAAGGTGAAGCTGCCCAAGTTTCCAGCAGCCTCCGGATGGGTTCCAGCTTTTCACGCCACGGAGGTTGTTTTTGATTCTGCTTTTTGGCGAGTTCTCGACGAGGCGCGCGCTGTGTAGGCCAGGTGATCGGATTTACCCCTCTGGACCGAGACTGGATTACAGAAGACTTCTGGGGAAACGTGAAATAAAAGGCAGGGAAAGAATAAAGTATAAAGACGAGGAAACTAAGCACGCCCCCGCAAAATTCTATTCTAGTTTTTTGGGTTTTCCATTTTTGACAGAGGCGGTTTACTTCAAACCGCTGCTTGCCTATTTCATTGTGATAGACGCCTGATAAATTGCAAAAGAAAAAAATCTTGTCCATTCAGGGTTTTTTTGGATGCAATAGCTGCAGTATGAAGCTCATATTGCTTTCCTGTCTGAGTGGAACCCGAGGTCCTCTGAGAAAATTGCCTTTTATGTTGAGAATCGTTTGTTCACGTTGTATGTTTTCTCTGAAATGTCCGTGGTGCAACTTGCTGATCCAGGATGTAGAGTGAGGTCATGACTCTGCTGTTGCTACAGGGTTCTTAGACAACAGGTGTGTGGCTTCCTTCTTTCATTTACCATCACTCCACCCCTTCACACACAAACACATACATGCACTCTAAGCCAGGACTTGAATCAGACAAGCGATCGAGACATAAAATCTATAATTTTGGTTCTCTTTTACACTTTTTTTTTTTTTTTGAGTTGGATTCTCACTCTGTCGCCCAGGCTGGAGTGCGGTGGCACGCTCATGGTCATCGCAGGCTCGACCTGCTGGACTCGGGCAGTCCTTCT
The DNA here is from genome assembly GCF_000164805.1 of Carlito syrichta. NCBI lineage: Eukaryota > Metazoa > Chordata > Mammalia > Primates > Tarsiidae > Carlito > Carlito syrichta. Next base: position 650,017 of record NW_007246185.1, read on the forward strand.
ATCTCAGCCTCCCAAGCTGGGCTCAGGCAATCCTTCTGCCTCATCCTTACAAGTAGCTGGAACTACAGGCGCACACCACCACAGCCAGCTAATTTTTTGATTTATTGTAGAGACAAGGTCTCGCCATGTTGCCCAGGCTGGTCTTGAACCCCTGGACTCAGGCCTTGACCTCCCAAAGTGCTAGGATTACAGGCATGAGCCACCGCGCCCAGTCTAGGTTCTCTTTTTAAAAGGATATTCAACCTAGAAAATGATTATACCTCACCTTGGCCAGGAGAGCAAAGAGGGCAAACCTGACCCCTTTTATGTGAATATCTACAAAGAGCCACTAGACTTGCTGGGAAATTATAATTTAAAATTAAGTGACTACAGAAATTAAAGGTTGAGCCGGGCTCGGTGGCTCAGCCTGTAATCCCACGCCTTTGGGAGGCTGAGGTGAGTGGATTGCCTGAGCCCATGGGTTTGAGACCCACCTGGGCAACTTGGCCAGACCTCATCTCCACAATAAATCAAAAATTAGCCGGGCGTGGAAGCACACGCCTGTAGTTTCAGCTACTTGGAAGGATGAGGCGGAAGGATCGCCGGAGCTCAGCAGGTCGAGGCTGCGGTAGCCGGGAACGGCCACTGCACTCCAGTCTGGGCAACAGAGTGAGACTCCAACTCAAAAAAAAAAAAAAAAAGAAAGAAAGAAAGAAATTAAAGGTTCAATTTCAATATGCAGAAATTTAAATGACTTTAAAGAAAAAAATCATAATTTTGCATCTTCTTATATTTGTATGTATGTAAGTTTTGGAGAGACATAAAACACTGGAAAACCAAATGACAAGTCTAGTTTCCTAGCCAAAGGTTTTCTGACACTTTTTAAAATAACTTTTAAAGTGTGCCATCAGGGCCGGGCACGGTGGCATAAGCTTGTAATCCTAGCACTTTGGGAGGCCGAGGTGAGGGGAGCCCATGGGTTCAAGAACAGCCTGGGTAACTTGGCAAGACCTCATCTCTACAATAAATCAAAAAATTAGCCAGGCATGGTGGCGCGCACCTGTGGTTCAGGCTACATGGAAGGCTGAGGTGGAAGGATCACCTGAGTCCAGCAGATTGAGGCTACAGTGACTGGGAGAGTGCCACTGCCCTCCAGCCTGGGCACCAGAGTGAGACTCCAACTCAAAAAAAAAGTGCCATCAGGCTATCAGGTAATGTGCCTTGACTTTATTGACCTATTATTTGATGAAAGGAATTAGCCTATTCCATCAGGTTGTAGATGCAATCAAAGCCTGTTTTGTCACCCTTGTATTCCCAGCATCAAGGACAACTCCTGGCACTTAGTATCTACTTGAATGAATACAACAAATCAGTAGGAGGATGTTTCAAATATTGGGAAGAAATCAGGAAGTAAAGACAACCAACACTCTACAATGACAAAGCCTTATATGGATGTCTAGAAGGAAACAGGAAAAGAAATTGCAAGTCTGAGCCCAGATCTATCCCAAACCCTTTTCATATATATCTGAGGAGCATTTGCAAAGCAAATATTCTTAGAGCCTAAGTCAAACAAGTAAAACCCGTGCAAAAACAACTGACGTTAACTGTGTTCTAGAAGCACATACTCTAAAATAGGGAACTAAACATGGATCATGTTATAAAATCCCAGGTTATTAAATCAACAAACATTTAATCATCGCCTGCTATGTGCAAATAACTAAGGCAGAGGTGCAAGAAGAGAGAGATGCTGACATGAATAAAATATAGTCCTTGCCCTCAATAGGCTTATAGTCTTATAGCATAACGAGACTCTGAACCACTATAATAAAAGACAAAATGAAATCAATTTGTATTAAAGTTGGGGTAGCGGGCAATCTCTTCAGGTCCCCCTCCCACTATGGTAGCTTTTCTGTCCTCTCAGTAAATCCTGCTTCAAAAAAAATAAAGAAGTAACAATATAATGGTATAAAAAAAGGTAGGATAGAACTAGAAAAGGGCTTTGCTGGAAAGGGAGCATGTGGGTGCTTGTTAAAGATTGAGAGGTTTTTCAATCAACTGTATCTACCCCTAAAAGTAAATCAGCAATTCCAAATCACCCCAGGCAGACAATGAGATGAGAAACCATTTTGAGAATTCAAGGGCAAATGCTAGATAGCTGAAAAGCAAACTATAAGACCTTAGGAGCACTGAACTCCAGAGAAAAACAGGAAGACTCATTTCTACGGTATTATGAGATAGATGGCTACCTACCCCCGTAATCATGTCACCATGACCTTTGGGGACTGAGAAAGAAAAACAGTAAAAAGCAAAGTTCAGTCTCAAGGGGTAATTCTGCAGTTGAGTGAAAAGATAGTGCTCTTCTAAAAGGACCTCCTGGGAAAGGAAAAGGCTAGAATGGTAACCTGGACACGGGCAATATATGGGCACCTTTCTTTTCCCCAAAATCACTTAGTGTGGCTGCTTCTAAATATGCACAATACCACTGAAATTGTCTAGTTCTCTCCCTTGCCCCTCTCAGTTAGGAGCTGCTTGAGAGCAAGAACCTTATCTCCCATAACTGTTTTCAGGGTATGGGAAAGAGTGCCTGGCCTAGAACACATATTCAGTAAGTGATGGATAAACAAAAGAAACAAACACATTTGCACATTTGCCTGTCCCAGGCAGTGTATTATGCCAGGTGCCTGAAGCACACAAAGCCCTTAAAGGCTTTAAGTAATCTCTTTGGGGAGACCGCCCGCAGCATACAAATGAGAAGCACCCGTTGCTAACCTACAGTATAGAAAATGGATTGCTGGCACAGTCCAGAGGAGGAGTAGTGTTCCAAGCCACCATTCAGATGACCCCAAAGGAGTATGGCTGGGCACATGCTGGTCACCCGGAAGACGATTTGGAAATCAGTCTGAAGCATGGCAGACCCTACAGGAGCTGGGAAAGGGCTGATCTGCGCAGACATTGCTGGCACAGCTGTCTGGCCAAGGAATACACTGGACTTGTTCTGTGAGGAAGGGAGAGGCCAGCCCCAGGGAGACTCTGAGAGCTGCCAATGGCGCCACCTAGAGGACAAATTTTATAACAGCAGAAAGAGTATGATTCTTAAGCAGAGCCCTCCAGTTGAAAGACGGGTATCAGGGCCAACATGCTGAAGATGAAAAACTAGACTTGAAGCATAACCTCCTTCTAAAGGAGAAAATATCGCATTATAAGTCCACCTAACAGATATTCTAGATGAGGCAGAGTTCCCCAGTACCTCGTCTTTCCTAAAATTACCATGCTCAGAAAATAAACCCGGGTAAACCTCTGACTCTCTAATCAAATGGATCTGTTTTGTGCTTATCCAAGGTTAGCAATATCAAGGGAAGCATTGTACATCACAGTTTGAAGGCCACCAAAGCCCCACTATACTGGAAGCCCTGAAAGACTACTCAGATTGGAGCTAATTTTAAGCTGAGTAGACTAATGTTTTGGCCAGATAAGCTGATGTTTGATGAATGAATACATACTAAAATCAGACAGTAAGATATTACCCAAAATCAGACAGTAAGATATCACCCAAAACCATGATCTAAATATTTCTGATGACCAGATGCGGTGGCTCATACCTGAAATCCCAGCATTTTGGGAGGCCAAAGTGGGAGGATTGCTTGAGTCCAGGAGTTTGAGATGAGCCCAGACAACATAACGAGACCTCGTCTCTAAAAAAAAAAATCAAACAATTAGTCGGGCGTGGTGGTGCATACCTTTATTCCCAGCTATTTGGGAGGCTTAGGTGGAAGGATTGCCTGAGCCCAGGAGGTTGAGGCTGCAGTGAGCATGCCACTGCACTCCCGCCTGGGTAACAGAGTGAAACCCCAACTCAAAAAATATGTGTATTTCTGAGACACAAAGGATCAAAGATGATTTCACTAGTATAGGACTTTTCTTCCTGCCCTGAAGTTATTACAATTTGGACTCACCTATCCCCCAAGACTTTCTGGATTTGCTGAACTCAAACCTAAGACCAAGGGTGCAAACTAGTGGTCTTTGACCCCAGGAGTGCCACTTTTGACTCAATGGTACTATTGAAAATTTTAAATTAGCTGCCAGAGCGTAAACATCAAGAGATTCCCATAAAAATCTGGATTTCAGTTCTTAGTCAAGATCTGGCAATCCCACTTTATATTCCCAGATGGTATTGCTTCCCATTAGCCTGATTTACTATCTATTTCTGCATCACCTGGACCAATTTATACTTCCCTTTTAGTGACATGCCATACCTGGACATTGGAGGCGGACCTCTGACCTATAATAGCAGGCAGAGGGCTGAGCGTGGTGGCTCACACCTGTAATCCCAGCACTTTGGGAGGTGGAGACAAGAGAATTGTGGAGACAAGAGAATTGCCCACGGGTTCAAGACCAGCCTCGGCAACTTGGAAATACCTTGTCTCTACAATAAATAAAAAAATTAGCTGGACTTGGTGGCATGCGTCTCTGGTTCCAGCTACTTGAAAGGCTGAGGCAGCAGGCCGAGGCTGAGATGGCCATGAGCATGCCTCTACACTCCAGCCTGGATGACAGAGTGAGACGCCCACTAGAAAAAAAATAAAAATAAATTTAAAAATAGCAGACAAAGGACTAAATGTTGGAATTTCCACTAGACTGGAAAGCCCTAAAAGACTTATCAGCTGGGAGCTATTCTTAAGCTGAGTTTTAAGCAGGTTGATCAAGACAATTGATTTATTTCCCATTCTTTGTGTCTATATGTCTAAATCAAATAATCATTTATCTCATTACACTTATCTACCTTTGATGATTTCTCCTGAAAATCTTAGTAAGACTAAGATTTTTGTCTGTGCTGCTCACTCCCAAATCCAGCACCTATAACAGTGCCAGGGGTGTAATAGATGCTTAATAAACATTTGTTGAAAGAATGAAAATTAGATCTTCCAATAAAAGAAGCTATATATTGGCCACACAGTCTGTCTCTTTTTTTTTTCTTTAGCCAGATGGTACCTACCAAATCTTGGCTTCCTCTGCAAAATGTTTTTCAGCCCTGTATTTCAAAATCTTGCCTCAAATTAGTTCACCAAGGAAAATTAGCCACCACTAGGGTATCAAGAAAGCTGGGATGCAAGATTTTTGTTCAAAACCTAGATGGAAACGTGTTAATTCCACCTAAATCAACTTTACAGGAAATTTGATATTCCTGTCACAGATCCATTTCAAGCCACGTGCATGTTATGCATTGGAGATCATGACACATTATATAGTCAAAGTTGTTCATTGCTCAGTGTGTGATAAATTAATGAAACAGCACGTGTTGATGGAAAACACACAAGTAATTAAACTTCCTGTTATTCTGCCTTCTCAATGATTGAAATGGTCTTAATATTAACCTTCCAATTTGTTACTATCCTTCCAAATTTTTCAGCCTGCCATTCTGAATTTTATTCAGATGTTTTAAAGAGAAACTAATTGCTTTTCCGTTTTAGGTAAACATAAAATATCCCCTCCTGACCACAAAATTCGATATAAGAGAATCCTCATGTTTTATTTTCTCTCTTGAGCTTTCCTATCTCTTGGGCTTACCAAAATTCATTTGGGTCACAAAATTTCCAAAGGCCCCCTTCCAAACCTGTAATATACTTCCATCTTTCCACTCTTATACAAATTCCCAAGAGTCAGGTTTGGGGTGAGTACTTTGAAAATATGGAATGGTGAGGTGAGGAATTTTTTTTTTGCTCAGATTCCATTATGAAACTAAACTGTTAATTTAAAATTTTGATTATTTAAAATTTTGATTTTAAAATTTATTTAAAATTTTAAATTTAAAAATTTTTTATTTTATTTTATTTTTTCGAGTCAAGAGTCTCACTCTGTCTCCCTGGCTGGAGCACAATGACACACTCACGACCACCGCAGCCTCCACCTGCTGAGCTCAGGTGATCCTTCTGCCTCAGCCTTCCAAATAGCTGGAACCCCAGGAGCGCCACCATACCCAGCTTTTTTTTTTTTTTTTTATTGTAGACACTATGCCTCACCAAGTTCCTCTTTCTAAAATTTTGATTATTTGTTCATCATGGAGTTTGTGCATTAATTTAATTTTATTTTATTTTATTTGAGTTGGAGTCTCACTGTCGCCCAGACTGGAGTGCAGTGGCCGCTCCCGGCCACCACAGCCTCGACCCGCTGGGCTCCGGCGATCCTTCCGCCTCAGCCTTCCGAGTAGTCGGAATTACAGGCATGTGCTACCACGCCCGGCTGATTTTTGATTTATTGTAGAGATGAGATCTCGCTGCCCAGGCGGGTCTTGAACCCGCGGGCTCAGGCAATCCACTCACCTCAGTCTCCCAAAGGCGCGGGATTACAGGTTGAGCCACTGAGCCCGGCTTAATTTTATTTTTTAAGTGTTGCATTAAAATATTACTCATATTGATTATTGAGATCTTGGATGCTCTCTTAAATTTTGCACCAAAGGCCAGTGCCTCACCTCACCAGGGCCCTGATACAGAAGTTTATGTGAGCGGCATTCCAATGGAGAGCTTATCACTCTAGGGAAGAAAGGAGTAGTGGAGGAGTATCTATTCTTTATAGCTTAAAAATAATATTACTACCTGTGGAACTAGAGCAAAATAACAGGGTTGGAAAGCAATTGATTGTCCAAATGAAAGTGGTAGAAGCCTCCACAGCCTCTCCAAAAATCAAACAAAAGAAAATGGTGAGAAAAACACAGGAAATATTACAGTTTTTAGGCTCACTACTTGGCTTACATTAAGAAGCAAAGATCACAGTGGCCATGAGTGGCTTGCCACTGCACTCCAGCCTGGGTGACAGGAGTGAGACTCCAACTCAAAAAAAAAAAGGGGGAGGGGGTCAAAGCGATATGGGATGCCCACACTTCCTCCTCTTTCTTCTTCCAAGCTCATCCAATTGCCTTTTACAGAGGGTCACACCTCTGCCCAGGCGGGTCATGCCTTTTACAGAGGGTCACACCTAGAGAGTCTACACATTGACCCAGGTCATGCAACCAAGAAGTAGCTGGACTAGAATTCGGGTTTTCTCACTCAGAATTTTCTTTTCCTCATGCCCTTTCCTTTAAACTGAACTAGTCCATGACTGGGCATGGTGGTTCATGCCTGTAATCCCAGCACATTGGGAGGTGGAGGCAAGAGAATTGCCTGAGTCCACGGGCAACTTGGTGAGACTAGTCTCTACAATTGAAAAAAGAATAGCCGGACGTGGTGGTGCACCTGTGGTTCCAGCTACTTGGAAGGCTGAGGCAGAAGGATCACCTGAGCCCAGCAGCTCAAGGCCTCAGTGGTCGTGAGCATGCCACTGAACTCCAGCCTAGGTGACAGAGTGAGACTGATTTAAAAAAATAATAATAAACTGGACTAGAAACCGGGCATGGTGGCTCACACTTGTAATACCAGCACTTTGGGAAGCAGAGGCGAGAGGATTGCCTGAGCCCAGGGGTTCAAGACCAGCCCAGGCAACTTGACAAGACTTTGTCTCTACAATAAATTTTTTAAAAAATTAGCCAGGCATGGTGGCACGCACCTGTAATACCAGCTACTTGGAAGGCTGAGGCAGAAGGATCACCTGAGTGCAGTAGGTCGAGGCTATGGTGGCCATGAGCATGCCTCTGCACTCCAGCCTGGGTGTCAGAGTAAGACTCTGACTCAAAAAAATAAAATAAACTGAACTAGTCCTGGGGGCAGTTATATTTGGTCTCCAGCTTTCCTGGTCTTGACATTTGTCCTCATCTTTTTTTGGAAGGATCAATGTTCACTTAATCTTTTACCTATTCTCAGGAAACCCACAACCTGCCAATAATAAAGCACAGTGCCCTGGTATTTGCGTTTTAATAAAATCAGAGCCCCATGTTAAAACAGTGGTTCTGACCCCTGGCTTCATGTTAGAATCACCTGGGGAGACATTAAACCATACTGTATACTAGATTCTCAGATGTTTGGATTTAATTGGTCTGGGGCGGAGCCTAGTATATTTTAAATATTTTTATGCCCCCAGGTATTCCAATATGCAAGCAAGATTGAGTAATAAACTAATTACATGTGTAAGCATCAGCCAGTAGGTGGATGACATAGCCAAAATTTCCAACTCCAGTGAGACAGTAAGGGCAGTCCTTTTTAGGACTTTTCAGTGCTCACCAGAACCAGTCTAGTCTCTTTCACTGCCCAATGTCTCATAGACCTTTAGACATTTTTAATTTGTTTTTTCCTCACTCATTATTTTCTTACATTGAAAAAAAATGTTTACACATAAGTAAGTTTCTCTTCCAATGCTGACCTACCTCTCACCTCCCCAGAGATAACTAGTGTTACTAGTTTCTTTGGCAGATTTCCAGAAATTTCTTTGTAATTGTAGACATAAATATATTTTTAGTTACGCAAATGGTTGGATACTATACAAACTTTTCTATAATTGCTTTTCCTATTCACAATGTATCAGAGATGGGTCTATATCATATGCCTGTTCTTTTTGACACTGCATAGCATTTCGTTAAAGAAAGATTTCTTTCTTTCTTTCTCTCTCTCTCTCTCTCTCTCTCTTTCTTTCTTTCTTTCTTTTTTGAGTCAGCGTCTCACTCTGTTGCCCAGACTGAAGGACAGTGGCATGATCACAGTTTACAGCAGCCTCGACCTCCTGGGCTCAGGCAATTCTTCTGTTTTTGACTCCCAAGTAGTTGGGACTACAGGCACGTATCACGATGCCTGGCTAAATTTTTTATTTTTTGTAGAGATGGTGTCTCACTATGTTGTCTAGACTGGTCTTAAACTTCTGGGCTCAAGCAATCCTCTCACCTCAACCTCTCAAAGTGCTAGGATTATCGGTGTGAGCCACTGTGCCCAGCTTCTCCAGGGTTTCTTTTCTTTTCTGTTTTTAGTCTGTTATATCTCACTCAATCACCCAGGTTGGAGTGCATGGCACACTCACAACCACCGCATCCTCGACCTGCTGGGCTTGGGTGATCCTTCTGCCTCAACCTTCCAAGTAGCTGGAACTACAGGTGCACCCTACCACGCCTGGCTTATCTATCTATCTATTTTGATTTATTGTAGAGGTGAGGTCTCACCAAGTTGCCCAGGCTGGTCTTGAACCCCTGAACTCAGGCAATCCTCTCGCCTCTGTCTCCCAAAGTGCTGAGATTACAGGCTTGAGCCACCACATCCAGCATCTCCAGTGTTTCTTAACCAGTCCATTGTTGATGAATATTTGCTTTGAATATTGTGTTACTTTTATAATAAATATTTATGAGTTTAGTTCTTTGCTCTTCTCATGCTTTTTTTTTTTCATTTATTAAATATGTTTCCAAAATTATGTTAATGCCTGCTTGGTGTTTCATTGTTTGAATTCATAATAATCTGTTCAAGCAATACTGTATTGTTAGACATTTATGTTGTTTCCAATTCTTTTCCATTATGAATGATGCTGCACTGAACAATCCTTGTATATAAATCTGTGTGTATATCTCCAAGTCCCTAAAATAAATTTCACAGAGTAGAATTATTGGGTCAAAGTACATGCACTTCTTAAGACTTTTTATATATAGCGCCAAATTGTTCTCCAGAAAGTTGGTAGCAATTTATACCCACCAGTAATGTATGAAAAATTCCATTCCCCCATCTTTGCTAAACCACAAGTACTAATTTAAAAATTATAGATTGATTTGGATAAAAATACTTGTGTTTTTTTCTAACTGTGATTTTGAGTTCTTTCATCATTATAAACTACTCTGAGGCTTTAATAATTTCAGAGACTTTTATAAACCTATGTGTCTATCTACAAATCATAGTAACCTATATTTTAACTCAGTAGTAAACCATATGACCAAAGCTGAGTTTTAGGAAATTGAAAGTCATTTTATCTTATGAAGCTGTAATAAACTCCATAATTCCATGAAAAGTCTGCTTGGTACCATCCAAAGCGTTCCAGACTTTCTTTTAATACAAATCCACTAGACCCCGTGGTATAGTCACATCCTGAGCTTGTTCTATTTTTATTTCCAAAACTTTATTCTGCAGATGTCAAACACCCTTTTAACTCTTTGCATCTAGAAGTGTAGATTGCCCAAAGCAAAAAAAAAAAAAAATTTCTACTGGCTAAACATTCCCTTTCATTCACAGGGAATCCAAGGAAAGGAACTGTTTGTTCAACTTCATGAAGATTAGACCTCAGCAGGGACCTTTTGCAAGGTTCAAGGGAAAGATGTTACCAATTACTTGGGGAGAAATTACTCTCCAGGAAGATGTAGAGTCCTAGTGAATATCTACCTAGCCATGCTACAGCATACATGCTGCATTTTTTTTGAGTTGGAGTCTCACTCCATTGCCCGGGTTGGAGTGCAGTGGCACACACGCTCACAACCACCCCAGCACCAACCTTCTGGGCTCTGGTGATTCTTCTACCTCAGCCTTCCAAGTAGCCAGAACTACAAGTGCATGCTACCACACCCGGCTAATTTTTGATTTATTGTAGAGATGAGGTCTCGCCAACTTGCCCGGGCTGGTCTTGAACCCGTGGGCTCAGGCAATCCACTCGCCTCGGCCTCCCACTGTGCTGGGATTACAGGCTGAGCCACCAAGCCCGGCCCATGCTGCATTTTTGTTACTGTACTAGTACTAGTAGGGAAAATCTCCAAATACAGTACATTTGAATTAATTGCAAAAACTGAGAGTCAGATTAAGTAAGGGTAAAGCAATTTCCTGGGAACGCTTTTTGACCATTCACTACTTTTTGATCATTCACTAATCTATTTAAAGTCGTCACACGCCATTTATTTTGGACTCTATGTCCCGCCAAGTGATTAATATCTAAAGGTCTGGAATCACTCAAATGCACCTACATGATGGTTAGAATTTACCTGAAGTACATGCCTTGCAAGATTTTTTAGTAGGGCCTGCCTCAAGAATTTTGAGGCATGTGGCAGAATGCCAATGAGATGGCAGATTGCTCAGATGCCCGTTGTTAGTTCTGAAATGCCACCTAAACCATGTCAATGTGCCAAAGGTATTTATTTCAGTGTTCATCTTTCTGCAGGTATGGGTGCAAGGCTGCCAGTTCCACTAACTGTAATTCCAGAGCTACAGATTTTAAATTTCTTCAAGGCAAGAGTAGAAAAAGAAAGATTATCTGAGGATTCCAGAATTATTCTCTACTCTTCTGGATGAGGAATACCTCAATGCTGAGTTGAACCACAGAGGGTTGGTGCCCTGACTACACAAAAGGCTGAATATTGCTAAAATGCAAGAAAGTAATTTGTGTTTCCTCGGGGCATCATATTCAAATGATTTTAAAGATATTTATTTTCCAGCCACAATTGTCAACTTAGTAAAATAGACATTTCTTGCAAGGGCTGCTGTTATGTCACCAAATGACTTAACCTCAAACTTTTTTTTTTTTAAACATATTTTTTATTTAAAAATTATGGGATACAGTTAAGGATTAGGTATACAAATATGCATCATTCAGGCACCCTTGTTGATAAGGGGTGTCCCTCCATCCCCAGACAAATATTGACTACGGTTAATCTTACCTCCCTTCCCCCCCCCCATAGTTTCCTGCCACAGTCAATCTTTTTCTTATAGTATTACAATAGATGTTCAAGGTCCACTTATGAGTGAGAACATGTGATACTCAGATCTTTGTTTCTGTGAGAGATCACTCTGCATTATAGACTCCGGTTCCTTCCAGGTTGCTGTGAAATTCATGATTTTGTTCTTTTTTATGGCTGCGTAGTATTCCATCATGTATATGTACCACATTTTTAAAATCCAGTCCTCTTTTGATGGACAGCATGGTTGGTTCCAGGTTCTTGCTATTGTGAACAATGTTACGATAAACATACGTGTGCAGCATCTTTTTTATAGAGTGATTTGAGTTCTTCAGGGTATATTCCCAGTAGGGGGATTGCGGGGTCATATGGGAGGTCGATATTTAGAGCTTTTAGGAATCGTCACACTGCTTTCCACAGAGGTTGCACTAGTTTACACTCCCACCAACAGTGTAGAAGTGTTCCCTTTTCACCACATCCTCTCCAGCATCTGTTATTTTTTGAGTTATTGATAATGGCCATTCTGACTGGAGTTAGGTGGTATCTCAATATAGTTTTAATTTGCATCTCCTTGATGATTAGTGAGGTTGAACATTTCTTCATGTGTCTGTTGGCCACTTGTGTATCTTCTTTTGAGAAGTGCCTGTTCATATCTTTTGCTCACGTTGTAACGGGGTTGTTTGTTGTTTTCTTTTCAGCACGCTCAAATTTTTTTTTTTTTGAATTGGAGTCTCATTCCACCGCCCAGGCTGGAGGGCAGTGGCACCGGCAATCCTTCCACTTCAGTCTTCCAAGTAGCTGGAACTACAGGTGCACACTACCACACCTGGCTAATTTTTTGATTTATTGTAGAGATAAGGTCTCATCAAGTTGCTCAGGCTGTTCTTGAACCCGTGGGCTCAGGCAATCCCCTCACCTCAGCCTCCCAAAGTGCTGGGATTACAGACTTGAGTTACTATGCCCGGCCAACCTCAAACTCTTTGACCTAACTATGGGGACTACTTCTGACATGCCTTAGGATTGGACACAGTAGGCATAGTATTAAGATAATAGGAGAGTTGGTTGGGGGAGTGGGGATCATGTTAGTTTCTCCACTGAGAACTGACAAAATAGATTCTGCTATAGATTCTCTCCAAGATGGTTCAAAGATTACAGCCATATGAGCTTATAGTTCGGATAACTCCATTCACTCATTTAGTCATTTTTATTCACACATGTATATTCATCCAACTCCCAGTTTACAACAGGGCAGAACAAGGAAACAGGAAGAAGTCTGTGATTGGAAGGACTGAAGTCAGCATCAGGAAAGTTGACTACAGATAGGAAGACGAACTTGGCTTTATTTCCTGGGACAGGTCAAGTTCCCTGAGAGATTAGGTTCAAGGGAGATTATCAGAACAGAGCTCGAGGTAGGGACCAAATCTGGTGCACTGCTTTGGAGAGAGATTTGTCACTGAGTGACTGGATGCCGATCCCCAGAAAGTAGGGCTAGAGCCGGACAGTCCTGGACTGGTCCTGGGAGCTGGAGGCGGGCCATACCTGCACTGGGCACCAAATGGCCACATGTGCTGTGAAGAGGAAGCTGGCAAAAGGAGCCTGTGCTTGACAATTCTTTTCTTCCCTTTCCAAGTAAAGTCAGCTGAGTGATTTCCAACTTTGCATTTACTTAAAACCAATTGCCAAAAATTTTACTTTCCCAAAGTTAACCCTTTATAATTTTTTGTCTATTTCTCAAATAAAGACTTTTTTGAACTGAAAAATAAAACAAACCTAAATGGTATATTGTTCCAAAGCTTTTCTCATGTTTTTTTCCCCCAGAAAATCATAAAATTTCAAGATTATTATTATTGCTTCCAGGTTTATATAATATGCATCCCCAGAGACATTTCTGGAACCCTCCATATTTTGTTCTGTTTAGTAGTTGTTAGTATATAGTGATTTTGTTAAATTTTCTAGTGAAAAATGGAAAAAGACAAAAAAAGAAAAGAAAAGAAACCTGTTATGAAACGTGAGGATACTCCATTGTCAAGAAAGTTCAGACTGTGAATGAGTCTCAGTATAATAGTTGAGATCATATTAAAGTAAATACCATGTTTCTTATCTGGTTGCATAAATGATTTTTTAATTAGAAGATAGTACAAATTTTATAGAAAATTTGGGGAATGCAAAATGTATAAAGTACTCTGAAACCCAGGATGGCAAGTATTTTGCTGTTATCACTTCTCTATTTTTTATGCAAAGTGAACATGATTCTTTTTTTTTTTTTAGATGTAGGGTTTCACTGTCACCCAGACAATAATGTGATTATAGCTCACTTCAGCCTTGAACTTCTGGGCTCAGCAGTCCTTTCACCTCAGCCTCCCAAGTAGTTGCAACCACAGACTTACACTGGCACGACTGGCTAATTTAAAAAAAAAAAAAAATTGCAGAGCCAAGATCTTGCTATGTTGCCCAGACTGGTCTCAAACTTCTGGCCTCAAGGTGATCCTTCCACCTTTGGCCTTCCAAAGTTCTAGGATTGCAGGTGTGAACCACCATGCCCAGTCAACATGAATTTTTATTTTTAGCATAGCTAGAATTAGGTAGAAAATATCATTTTGAATTTTGCTCTCTTTACTTAGAAATCTACTATGTTTTTTCTTTACATATTTTATAACATGATATGATTTCATCGTATGAGCTTTTAATAATTTACATTCACCTTCTCCCATTGGTGCATACTTGTCTTGACTTTACTTCTATTATAAATAGCACTATCATGAACATCCTTTCTTAAATCTTTATAAGCATCCTTGCATTGATATTCTAATTTGAAATATAATGAATGGGACAGAGAATTCACATGATAACACAGAATTTTTTATGAACTTGTTTCAAAATTGGAAATTTACCATTGCATAGAGGAAAGATAGTCCTGTTTCTTCATCTTAAACAAATTCCTTGATTCTTGCCATCTGCTAGCCCCTGCTGTATTAGTCTTCATGTCTCATTCCTCCAACCGGGCCTCTACTGCTTGCATGGTGTTTGCTCTGGAAGGAATGCTACCTGGTAGCACAGGGTGAACAGCACAGAGGAAGTCAACGCCCAGACCTATAATCAGCAAAGGCTGCTGGGTATGCATTGCAGGAGCCGTGCCAGCTGTATTTCTGAGTGTGAAGGCACAGCTGTGGATCAGATTCAGCATTCATGGGGCATAGCAGAAGCTAGAACCATACTGGGCTACAAGAGGAAACAGGAACCCAAATAAAGGTAGCATTGGTCTAGTAAATGGAAAGAGCCAGGCATGTAGATTCCAGAAAGTGCGCTCCTGAGACAGAAGTGAGATGATAGGAGTTACAAAGAAGATAGTCCATAGGGTTAACTGAGGCTAGAGTTCAGAAGCAGGGAGCCAGTTTCTAAGAACAGGAAGTGGCATGAGTTGGACAAGGAAGCCGGTAAACAGGTCCAGGCCAGGGGCCATAGTTACGAAATGAGAAAAAGTGCTGACTTGGGGCTCACATAAATGAACAAATGGCCTGGAGTACAAATCCCTCTTGGGGAAGGCATTTCCATTAGATTGGGCTAGGCATGCTGCAGTAACAGACATTCTCTAAATCTAAATGGTTTGCAACAAAACTGTACTTCTTCCTCATGCTGCGTGCCCCTGCATGTCAACCCAAGGGCTCAAATCCAAATTATCCTCTCTCTGGAATCCCAGGTTAATGATCTGTATCATCTACAGTTTTGACACTGAAGAAAGAGAATACTGGACAGTACAGCATCAGCACTTAAATGCCTCTGACTGGCAGGGATGTATTCATGTCCAGTCACATTTCACTGGTCAAAGTAAGTCACATGGCCATGCTTAACTTCCTGGGGCCACGTGACTGGAAGGTGGGAAGAACTGGAAATTTCCATGAGTATTGGCAGTGGCTACCAGAGAATAACAGAGACTACACTCTAAAGAGGAGACATTGTCAGGGGGAGAACATTTAATTACAGCTTATCTGGGGTCCAGAATTCTCTTCTGGAAACCACAGCGGGGCTTAGGTTTCAGCAGCCTGAGAATGCTATTCCAACTGAGAGCTTGAAAAGAAGCATGGACATAGTGGGGTTGTTTCTGTGGGATGATATAGTTAGAGAAGCTCCAGAGTCCCTGCACGTTGAGCTCATGACGCAATTGAATGAGTTCATTTTGCCTACAGTTGACTTACTGGTCATTTTCCCTGTTCTTCAATTTTGTACTTTTTGATACTTGTTGGCAAATTGACGCTTCCCGAACAGGGTTATCGCAATTTAGCCCTCGTGCAGGAACAACAACAACAAAAAGCACTTGTGTGCATTTAAATATGTAGTAGTAAGTGTCAAACAGCTGAATGACATCATGAGGTATGTTTATTTCAGATACATTTGGGAAATTTTGATTTAAGTAAGGTGTATAAAAAACTACTCTGTCATCTAATCCTAGTGACAGTGACAAAATGACAAATTTTTAGTTTCTGGAGGGGCTTCCTAGGCTTTTTATAATTCCCGAGTATTTGTAAGATACCTACTATGCCCTTGGGACTGCAAGGTGCACCTCCTGACCTTCATCAATTATGTCCTCCTGCCAGCAAGATGACAAGAGAGAGTAGGTGCTTGCTCACCAAGGTTTTTGTTTCAAATACAGTTCAAATTTTGTAGGGTCTTATGAAACTTCAGAAAAATACTGATATCGCATTCAGGTTAATAAGAAAGAAGCTTGTGGCTTTTGTCTCCATCATAATCTTTTCTAAATGAAGAGATTTCTAACTTGGATGTAGCTTATCCAGTCTTAAGAAGGGAAAGAGTGATAATCAAGTAAATTCTGTAGGAATAATTTATTTTACTATAGTACCATGCAAATGTCACATCAGTGCAAACAAAGTGTGAACTATAAACACTCTCCAACATGGAATATGTTTTTGCCTAATTGACAGTATACACTCTACAAACCAAGCTTCTTAAGTGATTTGCAAAAGATCAGGGTTATTAAAACAGATTTCATAGTCAACACCACACTCATTTTCTGTATAGATTCTGGTGAACTGCTTGACATGAAAGTGTGGTTCAATTTCTGTTTGCATGGGATCATTTAAGGAGCTGTGAGTCAAGTAATAAATACTTGCATATTTTAACAAAATGTGTGAAAATGAAGATCCCTAGATATGTTCTTTACAATGTTTCATTTTCTTTCTTGTTCAGCTACAAGAGCCATTATAAATATTCTCCTTTCAAAAAAAGATGCATATATTATAAATAAAATATTTAACACATTGAAGATTTGAAACAGTAAAAAAATGTATTTCCAGAAAAACTTACATGATTACTTTCTTGCAAATCTTAGGAGGCTTTTGAAAGAGAGAAAAAAAAAAAAAGCCTCAGAGACAGCCTTCTACTCATCGATGGTCAATTCCATTAATCTGACCAAAGGTAGAAAGTCTTATAATTTATAGTTTACTTTGGTGACTTATTCAATCGTTATGTGTCAAATATTGCTTATAATAGAAAAGTAACCCTCTTATCATTTAAGAAGACTCAAGCAGGGATTGGAAATGATGATATAGTCATCCCATAGTAGGAGTTGCAATACTGAAGACAATAAAATGTTGTTTTATGTGTCCTTATGTCCTTATACCCAATTCACTGAGAATGTAGTTAAAAAGTAGAAACAAACATTTCACATAGCTCCATACGTTAATGGCTCAGTGGTTTGCTGAAAAAGATACAGCTTAAAGCATCAGAGATTTTAAAATATGGGCTGGTTATAGCTAAAAAATTCAAAATTTAAGTACATTTAACAGACTAATGCTACAGATCAGATTTTTCTTAAAAAAATATATTCTTATTAAAGAGGATAGTTCTTGTTCCTCATATTCTCAGCTGAGGTTTCAAATTTCTACCATTTTTGGTGCTTTTAGAAGGTGACTATTTTGATTTCAATCTCCAGGTACTGGACATAACACTTCCCCTCTTATTTTCTCATCTTGCAAACTATATCAATGTGTTTTCTTTGGTGGAGATTTATTTTTCTTTTTAAATTAATTGCCAAGTGCTGGTGATAGTGGGAAGAAATGAGCATGCTTTTGTCTGATAAATTGGCATCCCATTTCTGGAAAGAATTTGGCAACAGGAAAATAAAAAAGCCCCCCAAACTATCCATATCCTTTGACCTAGTAATGATATTTCTAGAAATTTATCTGAAAGATGTAGTCAGGATATGAAGAAATATTTATTGCTGAGGTGTTTATCACAATTAAAACAAATAACACAAAATATGGAAATAATCCAAGAGTCAAGTAGTAAGTAATTGGCTACATACATTATACTATATCCATATGATAGAATATGAAATAACCATGAATAATCATGTTATATAAACACACCTAGTGATCATAGAAAATGCAATGAAAGAAAATATTTTGTTAAATAAAAAAGTAGGTATTGCCAGGTGTTGTGGCTCACTCCTGTAATCCCAGCACTTTGAGAAGCAGAGGCAAGAGGATTGCCTGAGCCCAGGAGTTCCAGACCAGCCTGGGCAAATTGGCGAGCCCTCGTCTCTACAATAAATAAAAAAATTAGCCGGGCATGGTGGCATGTGCCGGCTATTTGGAAGGCTGAGATGGAAAGATCATCTGAGTCCAGCAGGTTGAGGCTGCGGTGGCTGTGAATGTGCTGTTACACGTGTTTGGGTGACCGAGTAAGACTCTGACTCAAAGAAAAAGTAGGTATTAAACAGTGTGAACAGATTGATTCTAATTATGTTTCTGAATATTTTACATATATTTATAATGGGAGTATGTGCATGTGCTTAGAAGACTATACACCAAAATATCAATAGCTGCATCACTAGGCAGGGGGATTGTGGATGGTTTTTTCTTTACTTTTTCTGCTCTTCTGTATTTTTAGAGTTTCAAAATAAGTTCATTTTACCTTTGAAATTTGAAAATACCCCAATAAATTTTAAAAATACATTTATTAGATGCACAATAATAGGAATGCATTTAATGCCATCAAACTATACACTTAAAGTGGTTAAAACGGTGTTATGTCTATTTCATCACAACTAAAAGATACATTTCTTAGAAGATCTAGGTGACCTTGGGTTTGGCAATGACTTTTCGGATACAATACTTAAAGTACAGTTTATGAAAAAAAAAAAAAAGAAGTTGGACTTCATTAAAATGGAAAACTTCTACTCTGAGAAAGATACTATTGAGAGAATGAAAAGACAGGCAGCAGATTGGGAAAAAATATTTATGAAACACATATCTGATAAAGGTCTGGTGTTCAAAATATACAAATAACTCTTAAAACTCCAGAATAGGAAAACAGAGAACTCTGGACAAAGGATCTGAACATACCCCTTAGCAAAGAAGATGAAAATAAGCAAAAGAAAAGATGTTCCTTATTCTCTGTCATCAGAAAAATGCAAATTACAACAGCAGTGAGACACTACACACCTATTAGAATGGCCAAAATTCAGAATACTGACAACACCAAATGCTGATGAGGCTGTAGAGCAATAGAAACTCTCATTCTTGCCAGTGGGGGTGCAAAATTGTCCAGTCACTTTGGAAGACACTTTGACAGTTTCTTACAAAACTAACAATAGTCTTACTATATGATCCAGAATTCCTCTCCTTGGTATTTATTCAAATAGTCTAAAAGTTATGTATACACAAAAGCCTGCACATGAATGTTTATAGCAGCTTTGTTTATGATTGTCCAAACATGGAAGCAAGCAAGATATCCTTCAGTAGGTGAATGAATAAACAAACGGGAAGATTCAGATAATGGAACATTATTCAGTGCTAAGAAGACATGAGCTACCAAGCCATGAAAAGACAGGGAGAAATTTAAATGCATATTGTTAAATGCTACATACCATGTGATTCCAACTATATGGCCTCCTGGAAGAGTCAATGCCATGGAGACAATAAAAAGATCGGTGGTATGCTGGGTGCAGTGGCTCAAGCCTGTAATCCCAGCATTTTGGGAGGCTGAGGAGAGAGGATTGCCTGAGCTCAGGGCTTCGAGGCCAGCCTGAGCAACTTGACGAGACCTCATCTCTACAATAAAATTTAAAAATTAGCCAGGCGTGGTGGTGCACGCCTGTGGTTCCAGCTACTTGGAAGGCTGAGGAAGAAGGATGGCCTGAGCCCAGCAGATTGAGGCTTCGGTGGCTGTGAGAGTGCCACTGCATTCCAGCCTGGGCAACAGAGTGAGACTCCGACTCAAAAAAAAAAAAAAAAAAAAAAAAAAATCAGTGGCTACCACGGGTTGAGGGGAAGCATAAAAGGGGTGACAATGTGGAGCAAAAAAGGATTTTTAGGGCAACAAAATTATTCTGTATGAAACTGTAATGGTGGAAACATGTCATTGGTCAAAACCCACAGAATGTACAATGCAAGATACAAAGAATGAACCCTAATGTAAGCTATGGACTTTAGCTAATAATAATGTATCAGTATTGATTCATTTTTTATTTTAGTTGTCGCCCAGGCTCACAACCACCACAGCCTTGACCTGCTGGGCTCAGGCGATCCTTCCTCCTCAGTCTTCCAAGTAACTGGAACCACAGGTGCATGCCAATACAGCTAGCTAATTTTTTGATTTATTGCAGACATGAGGTCTCGTCATGTTGCCCAGGCTGGTCTCAAACCCTTGGGCTCAGGCAATCCTCTCACTTCAGCCTCCCAAAGTGCTGGGATTATAGGCATGAGCCACCGTGCC
>NW_007246185.1:670487-716225 GCF_000164805.1 Carlito syrichta
CACTGCACTCCCAGTCTGGGTGACAGGGTGAGACTCCAACTCAAAAAAAAAAAAAAAATTATTTGTCTTAAAAATATGTATTTATCGGGTGGGGTGGTGGGGGGAATACAACATCAGTAAGGGTACCTGATCTCAAACCAGGCAAACTGGGGACCAAAGGGAGGCCCAAACCTAATTCTGAATTGTATCCCATATCTTTAAAATAAAAAATATATATGTAAAGAAAAATATATATTTATTATCCAAAATAAAGGTCATTGTTTTCAGTCCCAATTCTGCCTTTGAAATATCCATTTCCATAATTGCCTCTTGGTTACTTAATGCTTAATGGAAATTTATGGTGTCTGACAGCAACCTCTAGAAATTTTCAAGCAGATAATTTTAATATTATGTAACAGTATTTGATTACTGATTCAGTAAGAGTCTCAAGTCTCATCATTTTTACATGTTGATTAAATAATTTCATCATCTTAATAAATAATCCATATGTAGTTTGGAGATCTCATTTCTCAAGATTCTAATAAATGTTTCAACAGAAACCAGAGGCAAAACAGTCATGCACATAACCCTTAAGAGTTCTGTCATTTCTGATGATAATAAATCATTAGGAAAAATAAGTCGCCAGCGGTACTCATTTAAAACAAATAAATTAATTATTCTCTGTGAAGATACACACAGATGTAGGTTTCCCAGCTTGGGTGGGAATGCTTGAAAGCATGTTGGGACTTCAGTACTAGCCCTGGGACTGAAAAGGATTCTTCTACCCAATGAGATAGAAGCAAATGGTATGAAAAGCAGTGTCAAGAGTGATGTGGCTGTTCAGTCTTGATTCAGTCTTGCTCCTTTCAAGGGATCCGCTCAGGTGAGTAGAAGAACATAACTGTAGGAGCCACCTGGCAGCACTGTTCCTCAAAGACACATGGGCTCACGAGGTTTCTGAGTTTCAACAGAACATTACTCACCAGCTGGAAAAATGAGAGCTGGAGTTAACTTTTGAGGAAATGAAACTGGATAGGTAGAGCTGTGCACCTTGGGAGGATCCCAGGCAAATGGTATGGAATGGTGCCTAAGACACCAGTCCCCTCAGAGCAGCTGGAGTGGAATCAGGTAATCAAAGAAGACAGTCAGTGCTTTCTGTAGAGCAAATACAGTAGCTAATGAACCCACTACTGATAAAGATGGCAACTGTAGTGAATTCACCATTGGGCTCCAGAATGACTTAGGAACTGCATGGGACTTGGCTGTCTGGGTCTTGATAATTCCAAGAAGTGGGAGGCTGACACTTATATTACCTTTATTTGTACACATCTCTCTTTGTTTGATGTTAAAATACTAATTCAGTCCATAGAGTAAAACAATGACTTGCACGCTGTCATGAGAGCAATTTTTCCCATTAGATGGCTGTCCTCGGGATTCAGCATTGCCTGGAGCTATACTTTTTGAAATGTCAATTACTCTCTCACAGAAGTTGGCAAGTGTTCCAGCTTGCTGTCTGATGTTGCAATCAGGTAGTTGGTGTTTTAGATCAGTAGATACTCAAATCGTTATCCTATAAGGAGTGCTAACACTGGCATGAAACAGCTTGTTCAATTTGGCACTCTGTATCACCCAATCAGCCTGCTAAATGAGTATTATACAAAGAGAAGATGCATCATATCTCAAGGCTGCAGAATAGTGGAGTTGGGTGACATGCTAAATAGCTAAACATATACTCTTATTTTAATGTGTCTTTCTATAAAGACTGTAAAATCCTAGCAGGCAAGACAATGTCTTATTTAGTTCCACCTAATCCATACGATCTACTTGTTCGTACTTGACATGCAAATTAATTGAGAACATTTGCATTATAATCCTCTAAGAAGGAAATTCCCTTGTTTATTGCAAGCGTGTATTTGCTCCCTAAGTCCCTCATGCTAAGGCCAAGGATCCCAGGGAGTGCTTCTTGCTGTGTCTAAGGGGTCAACTTGCTTATCATTGCCTCAAAAGTAGAAAGGGAAAGTTGGCCAGACTGCCAATGAGTCTTTTGCTTAATAGTGTCACTGTGGGTACATGATGCTCACATCCACATTAATCACAACTAGCCTTGCCTGATCCTCCATAGGTGCTGGGTTGCAGGAGATGGACTGGGGTTCCTGGTGTCAAAGCTTCTTTATGGGCACTTTTGTATACATAGAAAGACATCATTTTCAGTCAGGCTTGGTGGCTCAGCCTGTAATCCCATGCTTTGGGAGGCTGAGGTGAGTGGATTGCCTGAGCCCACGGGTTGGAGACCCGCCTGGGCAACTTGGCAAGACCTCATCTCTACAATAAATAAAAAAATCAGCCGGGCGTGGTAGCACATGCCTGTAATTCCGGCTACTTGGAAGGCTGAGGCGGAAGGATCGCCGGAGCCCAGCAGGTCAAGACTGCAGTGGCTGGAAGACACTACTGCACTCCAGTCTGGGGGACAGAGTGAGACTCCAACTCAAAAAAAAAAAAAAGAAATCATTTCCCCCCAGGAAGTTCAGGAAGTGATCTAGTAGTAACCAAATGTGTGCCTAAAGTTAGCTTCCTACCTATTTCTACCCTTATTATGATTTCTTATATAAGGAAGCTTTTTGCCCTTCCTGGACTTAACTCTGGTTAGGACCATCTCAGTTCATTTCAATAATGCTTTAGTGCTGGGTGCGGTGGTTCATGCTTGCAATCTTAGGACTTTGGGAGGCCCAGGTAGGAGGATTGCTTGACCCCAGGAGTTCTAGACCAGCCTGGACAAAATAGTGAGAACTCATCTCTACAAAAAAAATTTAAAAAATTAGCCAGGCATGGTGGCATATGCCTGTAGTAGCAGCTACTCAGGAGGCTGAGGCAGATGAATCACCTGAGCCCAGGAGGTCAAGGCTGTGGTGAGCTGTGATGGTGCCATTGCACTCCAGACTGGACAGCAGAGGGAGATCCTGACTCAAAACAAACAAACAAACAACTCAATAATGTTTTAATAATTCTGAACCTTAAAGAGAAGACGACTGACTCCCATTCCTCCTCTTTCCAGAAGTCTCCTTGGCTTTGAAGATCTGCCCATCCCTCAGGCTCCTTGTGGTAGACAGCATTCTTTGCTCACAGTCCTATATTTCTGCCTTCCTTTACAATATGTGAAATATACCTCCCATCCCCAAAGATGTTAAGTTTGGCCATATAACTTGTTTTGGCCAATGGAATAAAAGTAGGCATGGCAGTTTCAACTATGAGCTGAGTTCTTATGACTCCTGCCTACTGTCCAACACTTCTGCCACCCATTCATAGGAAGAACATGTCCTAAGTGTGGCTACTCCTTTAGATTAGACTGGTGGAGTGGACTCGAGACTGAGCTGTGACCTGGAGCTAAGTCCAGTTGAATCCATTGAAGATCATCAACCCTAGCAAAGGCTAATTGATCAATGAGCAAGAAATACATGTTTATTTATTTATTTTTTTTGAGTTGAAGTCTCACTCTGTCGCCCAGGCTGGAGTACAGTGGCACGCTCACAGCCACTGCAGCCTTGATCTGCTGGGAGGCAATTCTTCCTCCTCAGCCTTCCAAGTAACTGGAACTGCGGGCTCACGCTACCTTGCCTGCTAATTTTTTGATACATTGTAGAAAAATTTAGCTAGACACGGCAAGTTGCCCAGGCTGGTCTCGAACTCCTGGACTCAGGCAATCCTCTTGCCTTGGCCTCTCAAAGTGCTGGGATTACAGGCTTGAACCACCTCACCTGGCGATGTTTGTTGCTATGTGCCACTAAGATTTTGGAAATCATTTGTCATTCAGTATTAACACAGTAATCGCTGACTAATGTATTTCATATACCAGTGAGTGTGGGGGAAAGAAGGCGAGGCACCTGGTGGAATTTTGTGTTTATTAGAACAGGATGCTTATTAGCGAGAGTCCCCTTGGAGGAAGACAAGAAGTAAGGAAGCAGGATTGGGTGTAGGAAGAAGTTGAAATTGAAATGTCAGGCTAACAGCAGTCTTGGCTGACTCTGAGGTAGAACAGAAGATAAAATGAACCATAAGTAATGTTCCACATTGGGCCAAGTGGCCAGGCCTTTATACAACTGCCACTATCGATCATTGGGTAGGGGCTGACACAGAGAGGGTGGGACCTTGGGTGAGGTGGCTCTTTGCTGATGATGCTGTCTCTGAAAGGGCTAACAAAACACAGACAACAGCACTCTCAGAAGCCAGGCCATAGGTCTTCCCTTGAAAGAGATCTGAGCAGTGCCTCATCATGTCTACCACAGCTCCCTCTACCTACTGAGCTGCCACCCAGGGCCCTGACTATGGCAGAACAGTTCTGGATTATTCCACCTCCCAGGGCACTGACTGCCGGTACATCTACATATCAAAAAAGGCTCATTCTGGCTGGGCATAGGGGCTCAAGCCTGTAATCCCAGCACTTTGGGAGGCCGAGGCAAGAGGACTGCCTGAGCCCAGGGGTTCAAGACCAAACTGGGCAACTTGGTGAGACCTCATTTCTACAATAAATAAATAAATAAATAAATAAATAAATAAATAAATAAGCTGGGTGTGATAGCGTGCACCTGTAGTTCCGGCTACTTGGAAGGCTGAGGTGGAAGGCTCACCTGAGCCTAGCAGGTCTACATGATACTGAACTCCAGCCTGGGTGATGGAGTGAGACTCCAACTAAAAAAAAAAAAAAAAAAAAAAAGTTTCATTCTGATGAATTTCTTTATATAGATACAAAGCTGGTAAACTTAATATTTTTTGATTTGGACCAAAATTCCTCTTAGGAAGAAAACTGTCATGGGGGAAATTCCATGATAATTTAGTTGGGGTAAATGATGACAGTGGGGGGCAGGGTCAAGAAACAGAGGAGATGACTGAATTACAAGGCATGAAAAAAGGAGAGAAATTTGTTAGAGAGTGGACCCAACCAGGTGGCAAGCAATAGGCACTTCTTGAGGCAAAGGGATGATGAGATGACCCTCATTGGTAACCTTGGATATTCACAAAAATTGCCTCTGGGTAACCTGAGTTCCCACTCAAGCAAACTGTGGGCAGCTTCTTGAAAAATAATAAATCAACATACTAAATGGGCTAGTTGTGGTGGCTCATGCCTGTAATCCCAGTACTTTTGGGGGCTGAGGTGGGAAGATTGTTTGAGGACAGGAATTCAAGACCAGCCTTGGCAACATATCAAGAACCCCTATCTCTACCAAAAAAAAAAAAAAATTTAGCCAGGCATGGCAGTGTATGCCTGTAGTCCTAGCTACTTGGGAGGGTGAGGTGAGAGGATCCCTGGAGTCCAGATCCTATCTCTAAAAACAACAACAAACCCCTGTAGATAAAAACATGAAATATACATGTACTTGCATAATCCAGAATTAACAACTCTTAGTATCTAGTTATATTTTCTTCTGATCTTTTCCATTTTTAAAATTTAGAAATTTGTACAGAAATAGTGGGAGTCCCCTTGTTCTCCTTCCTGAACCCTGTTCTTTCTCCCTAGAAGTAGCCACTGTCCATAGTTTTAGACTTTTACAACAGATATATCATTTCATAAACCACCGTCTAGTGCTGTTCTGTATGTTTTAACATTTACAGAAGTAGAATTGTATTATATATGTTGTTCTACAAATTACTGTTTTCTTTCAACTTGTTTTTATGATATAGCCACATTCAAATACATTTCTTTCATTTTACTTCCTGAATACTATTTCACTGCATGATTAATGTCTATTTACCTGGTCATATAATGATAAATAATTGTGTTGTATTATTTTTTTTCCCCTTGCAACCAATTCTGCAGTGAATAGCCTTGAAGAATTTCTCTAGGGCAGATACCTTTAAGTGAAATTGCTGGGTTCATGAAATTACTCCTTCAACTTCTTTGTTAATAAGATTAAAATGGCAATTTCTTAGCTTTAGCCTTTTAAGTACTACCTTGCTAGGTCTTCCATTGCATTTCTCTGCATACCTTCTCACATCGACCAGGAGTAGTCATGTAAGAAATGTCTGTTCAGTGAATGGATTACAGATGAAGAAACTAGAGAGGTAAAGTGACTGTCATAGTCATATAAGTAGCAACAAAGATATCTCTAGAATGTATATTTTCTGACTCCAGGGCTGCCCCATAAGGTCTAGTTAGAAGTAAATATATTCAGTTTCAACTCTAATTCCAATTACAAACTGAAGGAGAGTGTCATCAAATAACCAGTTGCCCTCCTATTAAGCATTTATTCCTATATGTTTTGGGAGATCAAAGATCATGAGTATGTCACACTAAACAATAAGAATGGGAACAAATAAACTTTCTTCTTCAGGAAAGACTTTTCTGAGGCCTATTTGGGCCTATATCTATCACACCCAATCTCCCATCTTGGGATGTATTTACTTCTTTCTTTTTTTTTTAACATTGGAGTCTCATTCTGTCACCCTGACTGGAGTGCAGTGGCATGCTCCTGGCCATTGCAGCCTTGACTTGCTGAGCTCCAGTGATCCTTCTACCTCAACCTTCCAAGTAGCTGGAACTACAGGCACGTGCTACCACGCCTGGCTAATTTTTGATTTATTGTAGAGATGAGGTCTCACCAATTTGCCCAGGCTGGTCTCAAACTCACGGGCTCAGGCAATCCACCCACCTCGGCTTCCCAAAGCGCTGGGATTACAGACTGAGCCACCAAGCCCAGCCCACACCCATATTTTCAGGCTCTGTTCTCTTGAAGGGCCTGGAAACAAGTATCCCAGTAGCAACAAGCATACCCTGTATACATATCTTGGTTTCTAATACCATTTTCTAATAATCCAGGTTCCCGGGAGAAACTACTGATTCTAGGGCTGGGACAGGGAATATACAAGATGAACCTGAACAACTGAGCAAAAAGTAAGAAAGTACTAAAAACAACAACAAAGGGATAGAACACAGGAGCCAATTGAAAGAACTCCCAGGGGCCAAAGCTGGAACAATTTGAAGGATGAAATAAATAAGGTAGTCTTGGGTAACAATCCAAAGTAAAAAAATAAACATCCATGAGTCCATACTCATCAAAATAAATGCGTGGGCCAGGCACGGTGACTCATGCCTATAATCCCAGCTCTTTGGGAGACTGAGATGAGAGGATTGTCTGAGCCCAGCCTGGGCAACTTGGTGAGACCTCATCTCTACAATAAATCAAGATAAATTAGCTGGGCATGATGGTACACACCTGTAGTTCCAGCTACCTGGAAAGCTGAGGTGGAAGGGTCAACTGAACCCAGCAGGTTGAGGCTGTGGTGGCCGTGATCGTGCCACTGCACTCTAGCCTGGGTGACAGAGTGAGACTCCAACTCAAAAAAAGACAAAAAATAAATAAAAATAAATGCTTGAGTAAATGAATGAATAAATAAATAAATGGGAAGAGTAACCAAATCTTCTGCGTGGAAGAATTCCAAATAATTTATGCAGATACCACACCCTCAAGAAAGGACGGCACAATTCTCCATCCCTTTAGTATAGGCTGCTTATGGTGACTTTCTTCCAAAAAAGTATAGACAGAGGCAAAAAAAGAGTAACTTTACAGTAGAGACACAAAAAAACACATGAACAAGTTTCACATCATCAGTGATAAGTCACATAGGTAGTATGTAGCCTTGATATGATGTGACGAGAATGGCACTTTACCTCTGTGCTCTTCTTCCCCTAAACCCTAACCTCCTTCTAACCATGAAAAAAAAATCAGACAAACCAAAAAGAGCAACATTCTACATCATCCCTGACCAGTACATCTTAAGGCTATCAAAGTCAAAAACAAGAAAAATCTGAAAAACTCTCACAGTCTTGAGTTGCCTAAGAAAACATGATGACTGTAATGTGGTATCTTTGCTGGGATGCTAGAACAGAAAAATAACATTAAGTAAAAACTAAGTAAATCTGCACAAAACAAGGACTTTAGTACATATCATCCTAATGTAAGATGTCAACAATAGGGGAAACTGGAAGTAGAGTATACGGACATCTCTACTGTTTCTCCAATTTTCTGTACATCTAAAACTATTCTTACCTGGTATAGTGGCTCAAGCCTGTAATCCAGTATTTTGGGAGGCTGAGGTGAGAGGATTGCTTGAGCACAGGCGTTCAAGAGCAAACTGGGCAACACAGTGAGACCTTGTCTCCACAAAAAAAATCAAAAAATTAGCCAGACATTGTGGTACATGCCTGTAGTCCCAACTGTTCAGGAGGTTGGGACAAAAGGATTGCCTGAGGTCAGGAGACTGAGGTTGCAGTGAGCCATGAGTGTGTCACTACACTTCAGCCTGGGCGACACAGTGAGAACTTGACTCAGAAAAAACAAAAACAAAACAAAACAAAACAATTCTTTAAAAGTTTATTTTAAACTAGCCAGGACCGGGGAAAGGAAAAGAGGTGATTAGCTTTGTTTTCTATTTGTATTTATATTATGTTATTCTCCATCAGGTTACAAAAAAAGTAATTTGTCACCTCTTTCTAGTTTATAAGATTGGTCACTGCAGTAAAAAGATGCCCAAATACAGCAGATGGAGTATGCTCAGGTCCTGTGGATATAATGCTACCGATTTTCTCTTCTAGTGCATGTTTCTCTGGCTTTGGCATTCAGTTGCCATTGACTGGTGAATTGGCCGCCTTCCTGGATATGGCAGATTGCTTACCCTCCCAGGCCAATTCACAGCCTGAAGATTTCCTTAGCTAAATGGAGGAGAAATGTTGATGGTATCCTTGCCAGTTCCTGCTTTGAGGCACACTGATGCTTCCAAAATATTAAAGGGACAGGGCCTCATTAGAGGAGTAGCTCGTTAGTTTTTAAAGAATATTCTTTCATAGATGCTTTTGAGTGTATTCCCCTCTCACAATTATTTCCACTTCTGAATATATCTCCCCTTTTCTACTCATGGGGCCTTAAGGTGGGTGCATGTGTCATTTTCTTTTTTTTTTTTTCTTTTGAGTTGAAGTCTCACTCTGTCGCCCAGACTGGAGCACAGTGACACACTGACAGCCACCGCAGCCTTCACCTGCTGGGCTCAGAAGATCGTTCTGCCTCAACCTTCCGAGTAGCTGAAACTACAGGTGCACACTACCACACCAGCTAATTTTTTGATTTATTGTAGAGACAAGGTCTCGCCAAGCTGCCCAGGCTGGTCTCGAAACCCTGGGCTCAGGCAATCCTCTCACCTTGGCCCCGCAAAGTGCTAGGATTACAGGTTGAGCCACCACCTCCGGCCGCATGTGTCATTTTCATTGTATGTGATCCTGTCTCCCTGGCCATCACTGACAGGGTGAATTGTTGGTAGTTTCTGTGCATAAAGAGCCAGCCTCATTATTTAGAATTGAGGCTGAGAATTTCATCTCAGAACTGAAATGGCCTTTTGAGTTGAGGAGATGAAAACGCCTTTAGTCAGGCATGGTGGTGCATACCTGTAGTTTTAGCTACTTGGAAGGCTGAGGCGGAAGGATCGCCATAGCCCAGCAGGTCAAGGTTGCGCTGGCCGGGAGTGAGCCATTGCCCTCCAAGCCTAGGTGACAGAGTGAGACTCCAACTCAAAAAAAAAGAAAACCCTTGGGAATTGTGGCCCAATTCTCTTCAGCTATTTTCATTTACTAATGTTGTAGTCATGAAGATTCTCATTTATATAGAGCAAATCTGTTTCCAGTGGTATAGAAGAGGGTGAGAAAAGAAGATAAGATAATGTGCCACGTCTTGTGCTAGGCAATTTGTATTTATTATCCTGAGAATATTTGTGTCTTCTAAAAATAAAAAAATTGGCCCAGTGATATCATCTTGTGATGGGCTATGTTCTCATCAGGACCTTGATATGGCTTTAAGACTTAAAGATCAGTGTGTCCATCAAATATATTGATAGAGTATGAGTCCTACCTTTCTCATTCTAAACCATTTCTGGAATCTTTACTGTCATGGGCATGTATTATTTTTGACTCTCCAGGGTCCATTCATCGATCTTTTGGAACCCAGATCCCTGATTTTCCTTGGAGAAATGATTCTCCCTGGATTTAGACATGCTTAAGGATAATCTAGCCCTAGACTTTTTCAGTTACACGAGCCAATAAAAATTCCTTTTGTTGAAGCCAGTTGGAGTTAGGCCCTAACCACTTGCAACTGAAAGAGGTGTGTGTACTGTACTCACTAAAAGCACATATTGATGTTATCTATGGGCTTGCGTATTTCCTCTGTAAACTCTTTGACTCAGCTCTAAGACTTCCTCTATTTTGACCAGGCTCGGTGGCTCAACTGTAATCCCAGCACTTTGGGAGGCCGAGGTGAGTGAATTGCCTGAGCCCGCAGGTTCAAGACCAGCCCGGGCAACTTGGCGAGACCTCGTCTCTACAATAAATCAAAAATTAGCCGTGCATAATAGCGCACGCCTGTAGTTCTGGCTACTTGAAAGGCTGAGACGGAAGGATTGCCAGAGCCCAGCAGGTCGAGGCTATGGTGGCCAGGAACGTGCCACTGCACTTCAGTCTGGGCGACAGAGTGAGACTCCAACTCAAAAAAAAAACAAAACAAAACTTCTCTGTTTTCCCACTCTCTCCTTCAACACCTAAAACCAGTCCCCTATCTCCCTTGTATGTGTGTATGAGTGTTTGTATATGCATGTATGTATCTTCCAGTAGGGCATTGGCTTAAAAACAGACATCATTTAAGGGACAATATGGCTGGTCATTTTTTAGGAGTGGCTCATGAAAGGTTTTTTTAAGTGTTTGGTTGAAAATCCTTCTCAATTTTTATAACTTTTTCCTCAGAGCAGAAAGCACTGTCAATGATATGTTTGGGCAGGAATCTTGACATGTGATCAAAATGATAATCCACATTTTCAGAGCAAATATGGTTATCCTGTACTTTCCCATGTGTTATTTCAAATGAGGGAAGTGTTGTCTTCATTATTATGATGAAAACTGGGATTTGAAGAAGTGAAGGGACTCACTCATAGATCCGTGATAAATAGTTAAGAGTTACACAAGAAAGCGTTTCCAATGTGCCAAGCACCTTTTGTCTTTTAATCCGATGATGGTCATATTACATTAGATTTGCATTTTATAGATGTAGAAACTGAGGGAAAAAGTCAAAGAACATGCTCAAGGCCATGTCATAGTATGTGTTATTCTATGTCTGATAATCAGTACAACCGAAGCTTGAATTCTTCTGACCCAAGCCAAATGACTTTTGTATGGTATCACTAAATATAGTAACGTTGCAAAACCCAACAACTAGAGACAAGAATGAAATTGACCACGTGGGGAAATCACCAAGCTAGAATCTGAAAAAAGTTATTTTTTCTTAGCACTCCAATCACGATGCATAAAGATTTACTTATTTTGCTTAAAAATTTCACTATTTTAACTAGCTGAAACTAAAATCATTGACAGAATAGTGCGTATGACTGAAATATTTTAGAATTTTCAAGAGGGAATACTTAGCTCTTTTTACTTTCCAGTTCTTGAAAGTCAATTAACATATGGTATTCCTCAATCCTAATATCTTTAATTTTAAATTGCTAAGCATTTAAAATTATTAAAAAGCTTGCTTTTGTGGAAGTGATATTTAATGGCTAACATAACACATGCGTAGGCAATATTTTAAGTGATATAAAGTCAAAGAGTAAAAATATGTTTTTAAAAAGGCTAATTAGACTGAGTGCAGTAGCTCATGCCTGTAATCCCAGTATTTTGGGAGGATGAGGCAGGATAACTTGAGGCCAAAGTTTGAGACCAGCCTGGACAATATAGTGAGATCCTGTTTTCACAAAAGATAAAAAAAAATTAGCCAGGCATGGTGGCACGTGCTGTAGTCCCAGCTACATGAAAGATGAAAGGTTGAGGCAGGAAGATCACTTGACCACGAGAGTTCAAAGCCGTAGAGAGCTATGATCACCCCTATGTACTCAGACTGGGCAACAGAGTGAGATCCTTTAAAAAAAAAAAAAAAAGGCTCTGGGCTCGGTGGCTCAGCCTGTAATCCCATGATTTGGGAGTTGAGGTGAGTGGATTGCCTGAGCCCGCGGGTTCGAGACCCACCTGGGAAACTTGGCGAGACCTCATCTCTACAATAAATCAAAAAAAGTAGCTGGGCGTGGTAGTGTGCGCCTGTAATTCCGGTTACTAGGAAGGCTGAGGTGGAAGGATCGCCAGAGACCAGCAGGTGGAGGCTGCAGTGGCCGGGAGCAGCCGCTGCACTCCAGCCTGGACGACAGAGGGAGAGACTCCAATTAAAAAAAAAAAAAAAAGAAAGTAGATCTGGGTTTTTAGTGATTTTTAAAAAATAAGATTATAAATGATGCCTGATGGTTAAAGCAATTTGATTTATATGTTGTTTTCAAATTTTTTTACTGCTGTTTTGCATATTTCTTCTCTTCCAATTTATGAAATGAAGATGATACTGATTTTAACATGCTAATACAAGAAAATGAATTTGTCACAAAAACCTCTGTGGTGGTCTTACGTGGGAATTCTATCATCCCCACAAGAAAAGACTGGGCGGCCCAGTAGTAGTCTCTTAGGTTACATGGTATTTTCCAACTCCTGCTCCAAATAGCAGAGGCCAGGGTGCAGGGGGACCCAATACCCAGGGCTAAACCCAGAATCAGGCCAGACAGAGTGAAAGGTCAATTCAACGAACCGGAAAGAGAAGTGAAAGCAAAGGAGTTGAAAGAATAGGGTCCAGGACACCAGAACGGAGCGAGTACACTTTGGTTGGAAGCTGCATGGAAGGAGGAGAGGCTTCCTTGAGGTGTGGAGCCCACAGGGGTCTTTCTGAGGAAGAGGAAATGCTGGGACAGTATGTGGATTATGACATTGTTCTGTAGTGGAATTTTGCCTCAGTACGAACAAGGTAATTCGTGTTTTCCATTTCCAAAAACATTTTATTTTGGAAAATTTCAAACACTCAGAATAGTACAGAGAAGAGAATGATAATTTCCCTGGTACCATCACCTTGCTTCACCTCTACCCTTCCCCCTTATTCATCGATTATTTTTGCTGGAGTATATTAAAGACACACCAGATACCAGGTATTCCATATTCCTCATCACACATCTCTAGCTAGTACTTCATAAAGCACCTCTAATTGTTAAGTAGGTTGAAAAATTAACAATGGTGGCCAGGTGTGGTGGCTCACACCTGTGATCCTGGCACTTGGGAGGCCGAGGTCAGCAGATTGCTTGAGCCCAGGATGTTGAAGCTGCGGTGAGCCATGAGCACGATGCCACTGCACTCCATCCTGGTCGACAGAGTGAGAATCTGACTCAAAACAAACAGACAAACAAACAAAAAACAGCCTGGGCAGCATGGTGAAACCTCATCTCTATAAAAAATAAAAATAAAAAAATTAGCTGGGCTCAGTGGCACGTGCCTGTAGTCCCAGCTACTTGGGAGGCTGAGCTGAAGGATTGCCTAAGTCCAGGGGGTCCAGGCTACTGTGAGAAGTGATGGTGCCACTGCACTCCATCCTGGTCGACAGAGTGGGACTCTGACTTAAAACAAACAAACCATGTTTAATATTAGGCCATACGAAGTTTATATTATGGTTTCACAATAATCTCAAAAGTGTTTGTTCGAATCAGGATCCAAGCGGAATTCACGTGTTAATTTTGATTGTTTTGTTGCTTAAAGTTATTTTATTCTACAGTTACTCCCTTGTTCCACTCCTCTTTTTCCATGTCTTTGAGTTGTTGCAGAAACTGGTTTATTTGCCCAGTAGAGCAGTGCCTACTGCTCTGGATTATGCCATTTAACTCATTCTTCCATCTTTCCTACTTCTCCTAAACTGGAATGTAGATATACTTGATTGAATGCAGATTAATTTTAAGGTAAGAATATGTCTGAGGAGATGCTATAAATAAAATATTTACAACTCATGGGACAAATCTGATCTGTAGACACAGAGTTTTTTTTTGTTTGTTTGTTCTGGCTCATACTGTTTTATATGACCCATAGAGTTAAAATAAAAAAGAAAATGTTGAGTTAGTTTGTGAATTTATCCGGATTTTGGAGTGTCATTTGTTTCCTGCCACAACAAAAATTAAGCATGACAAAACACTCCACTGCATGTCACTGCAGGGAGCCATTGCAATCCCCATGCATGGAAGGGCTTCTGGACGGAAAATTTAGTAGAGGAGATGGCCATGGCTAGCCCAAAGCAACCCAATACCTTACAGAGAGGGACATGGAAAAGGGCCCTCATTCCTGAGTTCTCTCTTCCCCAATGACCCAATGGCTGGTGACTCTCCTGGGAGAAGCTCAACAGGAAGCCAGAGGGCAAAGAAGTCCATTGATGCTGTCCCTGACAGCCAACTTCACTGCAAAGAGAGGATCAAAAAGGATGGAGAGTGGACCTGGTGGGACAAAACACTTGCTGATACTGATAAATTAAGGCGTTTTTATATAAAATTTAGGATGTCTAGCTTCTCTTAGTATATGAGATGAGGGGCAGCCCGAGTCTCAATGTTGACAATTGTCTAGAGTTGAGCATTTGGCTGCTTCCATCAGAGCATGGGAATGGTACTCTAGAGCTCAGCTCTTCCCTAGAAGGAAAAGGAGAGAAGCCTGGAACTGGACTGATTACTTACCTAGAAGAGGCTAAGACTTTAATCTAGAGGGGTTGAGTTTGCTTTGAATTGGCCAGATTACCTTTCTGCTATTAGAAGAAAATAGAAACTCATATGAACTTAGCTTAGTTTGATTAGAGAAAAATAAAGAATCAACATTTCTGTACATGAGTGTTACATTAATGTAAAGTATGATTATCATCATGGTACCACTAAAAAGAACACAGAAAGTAAATCTTCCTATATTTAAAGATGTGCTGAATATACATTTTGGCTAATTTCCAAATGGTCATGGGCTAAAATGAATATTCTGCTGAGGACAGTGGTCATATTTCAGGGTGAAATTCTGGCCTCCAAGAATGAATCTGTACATGTATATATGTGAGCAAATTTTGGCATAGTATCAAGGCAGAAGCCATGATAAGTACATCCCTGATTGTTGTCTGAAAATATAATTCTTCTGCATAAACTTAAATATAAATGGTGAAGGCTGGGCATGGTGGCTTATGCCTGTAATCCCAGCACTTGGTGAGGCTGAGGAGGGAGGATTGTTTAAGTTCAGAAATTTGAGAACAACTTTGGCAACATAGCAAGACTTCATCTCTATCAAGAAATCAGAAAATTAACTGGGTGTGGTGGTGGAGAAAATTACCTGGAAGGCAGAGGTGGAGGGATTGCCTGAGCCCAAGAGGTTGAGGCTGTGGTGGGCCGTGATTGTCGTGATTGTGCACTGCACTTCAGCCTGGGTTACAGAGTGAGACTCCAACCCCCCCAAAAAAAGTGGGGCTTTGCATATTCATAAAAATTTAAAATAAAAAAATAATATGTGGGTTACTCTGCTAAAGCTCCTAGACATTAGGACAGGGGAAGTAGCTAACAGGTATTGAGAACTTACTATCTGATTACTATGCCCCAAATTTTGCATCACCCAGTTTAATCCTCTGACAGCCATGAGGTCAGTGTCATTATGCCCAGCTCAGTGATGAGGAAACTGAAAAAGAATTTTTTAAAAAGATTGTACCCATTGTGCAGATCCATACTGGTTTTGTTTAATCTGTGGGAGATGAGTCAAGCCACTGAGCAAGCCACTGAGGTCAGGAACTTGCCAGAGAGTGCGAGGAGAGAGGTTGTGTATCACCCCACATACCTGAGAATCTTCCAGGCTCATCACCTACCCCAACAGCTAGCAAATGTTAGGCAGAGTGAAGGTACAGATAATGTGGGTTGAAAGCAAGAGGTGGGAGTGATGAGAGTAAGAAAGAGCCCAGAGACAGAATTAGAAAGCAAAACTTCTGTTTCCTCAATAGATGTTTTCCACTCTGTCCCCTTTTCTCTATTTCTGCTGCCACCGCCTTGGGCTCTTCTCTCCTTACGTCTCTCCTGGACTGTTGCACAAGACTGGAGATGAGAATCTTAAACAGATTAGAGGCTAGAGACAGCAAAACAGCAAAGGTCTCATAGTGTCAAAATGACTCTTAAGCATTTCCCACACAGTACAGCATATATGGTTTTGTGTGTGCAATCGAATCAAACACGAAAGTTTGAGAACCACTGAGCTAACATCAAAAAAGGAAGAAAAAGAAAGTCCATATGTTTGGGCAATCATACCAGGCTGTCTTTGAGTTGACTATCAATTCCTTTGGGTTGTTGGCCAATGGGTGGGGAATTCCAAAGGGTTTACTTAGTTTCAGTAACATGAAGCCTCTACCTTTAATGCACATGAAGAGATTTTCCTTTCCTGTTGTGTTAGTAAGGACTGAAGGAGTCACATCTTACAAGGGAATTCAGTTCTAAAACCTGAGCATAAATTAAGCTCAAGTTACTGTTCTTCGACTGTCTTGAATCTTCTTTCCAGGATGCAAATCTGATCACATCAAATTCTTGCATCGAATTCTTCCATAGACTGAGCTGCTGATCTTTGATGTCACTGCCAGTAATGACAGGGGACAGCAGATGTGTCAAAAGGCCACCCCCACTCCCAGCGGAGAGACATTCCATGACCCATCCTCCACTACATACAAGCATGTGACCTGGATGACCACTGGTCATAGTCTAGGATTTGCTGTGAAACCTGATTTGGATCATTGCTGCATTAGTTTGGCTAAGCCACATGGGCAGTGCCCCCTAACGGCTGTAACCTCACTCAGCGTAGATGGCATAATCCACAGCCACTCCAACGTCAGGAATAGTATATGAATTTATATTCATCAGATCGAAACAAGAGTTGCCAGTCTATGTACTTGTACACTAATCAGAAAAATAGGATGTTGCCCACATTTGGGAGCTGCTATTAATGGTGTCAGGTACCAGCCTTTTCAAAATCTGGCCTCTGTCAACTCTCTGGTGTCATCCTCTGCCTTACCAGTGCACATAATTTACTCTTGCCACACGGAGGGAACAGCTTGTGCCCTAGATAATACCTCCATTCCTTCTACATTCAGCACTTCCCGTCTGCAACTCCCTTCCTCATTCCTGCTTTCTAGAACTTTTCTTTGATGATTCACACAAATGACTTCTCTGCAAATAATTCTTTCCTGGTTTTCTGCCCTTCCCTAAAGCACATTTTCTTCTTCTTTTGTCATCTTATTTAAGTCACTTAACCGTCATTTGGCTAATTATTTACAGGAAGGAAGGAAAAAAGGAAGGAAGGAAGCAAGGAAGGAATATAGAAAGGAGGGAGGATGATAAGAGGGGAACTGAGAGGATGAAAGAAGGGAAGATGTAGTGAAAGAAGAAAGGAGGGAAGGAAGGAAGGAGGAAGTGGGGGAAAAGTTTAGGATGGGAGATAAAGACTGCTGTAAATGTAACCTGTGAGGCAGTCTTCTCTAACATGGATAGCATCAGAGGATCAAAAAGATGATAGCCCTGGTCACAGCTCGCTCCTCACTGTCCAGGAGTCGATAAAATTTCCCTGGAACATCTGAACTCATGCACAGCTAAATTCTCAAAGTTTTCTTCCAACTTACTCCCAACACTCAGTCAGGTTTGCAAATTCATTTTTCTATTCTTTTCAGAACCTTGACTCTATTCTCTGCGAACATCTATCCTGGCCTTATTATGATGAGAGCTGTTGACTCCACCTTGCCCAGATATGCATCTAAAGCCTCCTACACTAATTTGATTAGGAAGGTCACCACACTATTTCCTCCACTCTTCATCTCCAGAAATGGACAATGATACGGTTTCTTTGGCAGAGCAAACATTCATTCGTTTATTTATGAATGCATGCATGCCCTTAACCATTCACTCAGTAAACATTTGCTGAGTTGTCCTAAATGAAAGGTGTTTGCCAGGAGCTACATAATCTACTTAGGCTAGAGAGATGAATCATTCTTTGAGTCTTCCTTTCAAAGATTTTTCTTGTGCCCTCTTCCTCTCACAAAAACTCGCAGAACGGTTTCTTATCGTATTTCCTTTTGTGGTATCTATCTTATTCTTTTGCAACGATTTTTTTTATTAAAGAGAAAAGTTTAACCAGACAGCAATGGCCAAACAATAGGCAGCCATATGAGCTCTGGTATCATCTATGCAGTGCTGAGTTTCCTTTTCAGTACTTCAGGCAAAAGTTTGCTAAGTAGCCTTTCTCTTGTCCAGTTTTCTTAGAAACATTTTGCAACGCCCATGTAGTTTGGAGTGCTTTACTCTCTTAGTTTTCTGTTTTAGGTTTTATCCTCCAAGAAAGTAAATTCACACTATCACATCATGTGAGTTCAGGTAGTTTGCTTGAGAGGTGATCCCAGGATCCACCCGTAGGAGAGTGAGAAAGTGAGACAGAGAAGGGAAGGAAGACAAAACAACAGTAACAACAACAACAAAAGGTGTACTAGGGAAGAGGAGACACTGTGGCCTACTGAAGTACCATCCCACAAACAAAATTTGTATATATTTGTGGTGTACAGCATGGTGTATACTGTTTTTAAATATGTAGACATTGTAGACTGGCAAAATCAGGTTACATAGCATTTGTATTACCTCAGATACTTACCATTATTTTTGTGGTAAGAACACTTGAAATCTAGTCTTAGCAATTTTCAAGTATACAATGCGTTGTTAACTGGAGTCACCATGACATGCTAACTGAAATTCTGTGTCCTTCCTTTGGTAACATCTTCCCAATCCTCCCAAGCCTCAACCATTGGGGGATTCTGGAAAACATTGTATAACATGTACCTTAGAGTTGAGAGAGCTGAGGTATTCATTGTCTTGCTCACTTCCTGTTATTGGTTGAGGGCTTGCTCCTGGCACTTTGGCTTGCTTTGCAGGTGAGGCATGGGCTGAACAAGCTCCTGAAGCCAGAGGAAGTCCTTTTGGGAAGAGTCATAGGACCCGAAATGACCATACTTACACATCATTAAAAATCCTGAGTTGGCATGCCTGGGGATAAAAGTGTTAAATAAATAGGGGCTGTGTTATATGTATATGACAGTTCCTGCTATGGCTTGAAGGAGCATGTGACCCTTCAAAAATCCTATGTTGGAACTTAAATCCCAAGTTGATGGTATTAAAAGGTGGGGCCACCGGGCTCGGTGGCTCAGCCTGTAATCCCGCGCCTTTGGGAGGCTGAGGTGAGTGGATTGCCTGAACCCACAGGTTCGAGACCCGCCTGGGCAGCGAGACCTCATCTCTACAATAAATCAAAAAAAATCAGCCTGGCGTGGTAGCGCGCGCCTGTAATTCCGGCTACTGGGAAGGCTGAGGCGGAAGGATTGCCGGAGCCCAGCAGGTCGAGGCTCGGCCACTGCACTCCAGTCTGGGCGACAGTGAGACTCCAACTCAAAAAAAAAAAAAAAAAAAAAAGGTGGGGCTATTGGGAGGCGAATAAGTCATCAGGGCTCGGCCTTCATAACGGGATCAGTGCCTTACAAAAGAGTTCGAGGGAACTATATAGGCCCTTCTGCCTTTCCTTCCACCATGTGAGAATGCAGTGTGTGTCTGCCACGTGGAAATGCTGCCATGAGAAGATGTGATTGATAGAACAGCCCCTCATCAATGATCTTGGGAAACAGAATGAACAACTACTTATGCAGATGATATGCACAAAATCAAGAACAAGTAGAGATCTTAGAGATTCTCTAGAAAATTGCCTTATGGACAAGGAACCCAAGGTCCAAGTAGGTTAACTGAATATTGCAAGGTCTTGTTCCTGAGGAAATCTTCAATGAGCTCTTGAATCCAGCACTGAGTCTGTTCCAGGGTTCCACACTGCTGTGTAGAGCAGGATACTACTATAATTAATAGATGTGATACAGGGCTCAGACTGTAGCTGGCAGTGAGCAAACCCACAGGATAATTTTTTTTGTACTGAGTATAGTTCTACTGGTTTAATTAAGCTGTAGAGAGGTTTAGGGACATTGTCCATATGGTCCCAGGAAGATGGTGTTGAAAGGAAGAAAGGAATCTGATTTGGACTCTCAACTTCATAATTGCTTTTAATTAACTTTGTTATCATAGAAAGATGACTTTGAAGTCAGACAACTGAGATTCAAGTTTTCTTACTGAATCTCTGCAGTTTAGAAAGCCTGTTGAATTCTCTGTCCTGGTTTTCCCCATCTGTAAACCAAAGGTAGTAATAGCTGTCTTGTAGGGTTGTTGTGAGAATGAGCATGGTCTCTAACACATTGTAACTGCTCGATAAACAGTTGTGTGTGTGTGTGCGTGCACGCGTGTGGTCAGGCTGCAGTGCAGTGGCATGATCACAGCTCACTGCAGCCTCAACCTCCTGGGCTTAGGTGATACTTCTGCCTCAACCTCCCGAGTATCAGGGACTACTGGTTCTCACTAACACACTGGCTTACTTTTTTGATTTTTTTGTAGAAATGAGGTCTCACTATGTTACCCAGGCTGATCTTGAATTCCTGGACTCAAGCAACCCTCCCACCTCAGCCTCCCAAAGTGCTGGAATTACAGGCATGAGCCATCACACCCAGCCCAATAATTGTTGCTATTCTTATTATCATTTAGATTTGTTTGACTTCCTAGTCATATCTCAGAGAGACCTCAAGCAATGGCAAGAAAGCAAGGCTTATATAATAATGAGAAATGTTCACTACTGGGATTTTTTTTCTAGGTCAGGGCACAATAGGAGCTCTGTGTGCAAATTTAATCCAGGTATACATAAGTGGGGGGAAAAGTTAAACAAAAAAGCAAAACAAACAAAAACCCTAGAATGAATAGAATAAAAGAATGCCCCTCAAATTTCAAAGCTCTTCTTGGTTCTTTGTATAGTTGGGCAGAGGGACGGGAAGTAAGTGACTATTACTATTTTAAAGTATTTTTAGCTGGGTGCAATGACTCACTCCTGTAATCCCAGCACTTTGGGAGGCTGAGGTGGAAGGATCACTTGAGCCCAGGAGTTCAAGACCAGCCTGGGCAACATAGTGAGGCATTAACAAAAATAATAAAAATGAGCTGGATATGGTGGCACATGCCTGTAGTCCTAGTTAATTGGGAGGCTGAGGTAGAAGGATCATCTGAGTCCAGGACATTGAGGCTGTCATGAGTGTGATGGTCCCTCTGCACTTCAGCCTGGGTGACAGAGTGAGACCCTGATACAAATAAATGAAATGAAATAAAGTGGTTTTGAATGGCAAATATAGGCCTAAAAATAAATTTGGACTCAGGGATGCTGCTAGGGGAAGGAGGCAGTTGAGGTGCTAATTGCTTTATATGAAAAAATAAATAGACATTTGGGCATCTAAGAAGAAGAGAATGGCTAACATGGTGAAGAGACACGCCCAGGGAGAGATATCTGTGGAGGAGATCAGACAATCAGTGTCAAGAGACAGTTGTTGCTGTCCTCTATCCCACTCCTCACATCTATGCACTTTGGGGAAACAAAGGTAGTCAGTGGGCAGTTTCTGCTACAGCAGCCAGGAGTAGTCTTAAGGGAGGACTAGGCTTTGCTGTGACCTGATTTGAAAGCAGATGTGAAACAAGTCACCTCATTCTGATAGGCACTAGAGAAGGGACAGCAGCCACCTGGAGTGGACCTTTATTACCTGTCTTCAACGTTGCAGATGTTTTAAATGAATTCAACTCAAAATGTTAAGTGTTAAGCAGAAATGATTCAAGAGGTAGTTCTTTCAATGGTTGTTTTCAGAATTCTACTTCCAAACTCAGACCCAAAAGAGGAATGATGGCACTATTTTCACTCTTATTGACTCTTGGTTGCTTAGACAAGGGTCTAAACTGTGCTGAAAAGCATCCCAAGGATACAGCCAGGGTCTTCTGGGTCTTCTAGAGGACAGGGATGACTTGATTGAATGCCTGCTTTTCTGCCTGGGCACTGTGGCTCATGCCTGTAATTCCAGCAATTTGAGATTCCAAGGTGAGAGGATTGCTTTAGCCCAGAAGTTGGAGACGAGCCTTGGCAACATAGCAAGACCTATCTAAAAAGAAAAAAAATTTAGCCAGGCATGGTGGCGCATGCCTGTAGTTCCTGCTACTCGAGAGGCTGAGGATGGAGGATTGCCTGCAGGAGCCCAAGAGGTCAAGGTTGTAGTGAGCCATGATTGTGTCACTACACTCCAGCCTGGGCAACAGAGTGAGACACTGACTCAAAAAAGAAGAAAAAGAAAGAAAAAAAAAAGGAAAGTCTGCTTTTCTTTCCTGTCACCATGGAGAAATTACATCCTTCTGCAATCGTGCTACTGTCTATCATATACTATTATTTTAGAAATAGAAACATATAGTTCTTTTTATTTTAATTTTTACAGCTTTTCTGTGTCCATAAGAGTAAAAAATGTTTATTGCAGAAAACTAAAAAAAGCAAGGAAAATAAAATAAAAACATTCTAGTATCTATTATTTAGAGATAATCACTTTTTAAATCATCACTTTTAGCATTTAGGCATCTATCTTGCCCATGTGTATATAGAAATTATATATACCCTTTATAAAAAATTATATTCCTAATGTATAAGATTGGTTTTTGTTATAAGGCATAACATTTTCTTCTTTAAAAATATGTATTTTTTTGAGTAGGAATCTCACTCTGTCACCCAGGCTGGAGTGCAGTGGCACACTCATGGCCACCGCAGCCTCTATCTGCTGGGCTCAGATGATTCTTCCGTCTCAGTCTTCCAAGTAGATGGAATCACAGGCATGCGCCACCATGCCCAGCTGATTTTTTGATTTATTGTCGAGAGGAGGTTTTGCCATGTTGCTCAGGTTGGTCTCGAACCCATGGACTCAGGCAATCCTCTCGCTTCCACCTCCTAAAGTGCTGAGATTACAAATGTGAGCCACCACACTTGGCTTCACTTACCTTTTCAAAACAGGAATACATACACAAACATACTAGTCAATATTTTCTGGCCATCAAATATTTATTCTAGCTTAAGAACTAGAAAGCATCATTTTTCTAAAACAAGAATATCTGAACAGTTTTATCTAAAGATTGGCCTGTATAGAACGCGAACATGTACGGATTTGATTCATAAGAACATTTACATTGACCTTTTGCTTGGTTTGCTTTGAAAATGTACAAGACATGATGGATCTTAGCATTAGTAAATACTTTTAATAAAAAATAAATTCCATTTCTTCTGGGGATAAGAGGTCATATTCTTTATTTGAACAATGGTAGCTGGAAATAAAAAGGAAATCACAGAGAAATTACTGATTAAAAAGAACTTAACTTCCCTTCCCACTATTTTTTTTTTTTTTTGAGTTGGAGTCTCACTCTGTCGCCCAGACAGGAGTGCAGTGGCCGCTCCCGGTCACCGCAGCCTCGACCGGCTGGGCTCTGGTGATCCTTCCACCTCAGCCTTCCAAGGAGCCGGAACTACAGGCGCATGCCACCACGCCCAGCTTATTTTTGATTTATTGTAGAGATGAGGCCTCGCCAAGTTGTCTGGGTGGGTCTTGAACCTGCGGGCTCAGGCAATCCACTCACCTCGGCCTCCCAAAGTACGGGATTACAGGCTGAGCCACCGAGCCCGGCTCCCTTCCCATTATTGAATGCGCCACTTCAGATTGAGATACCTCCTCCCTCTTTGATGAAAGGCTGTTCCAACAGTCACAATGTCTCCTCTGTTGAAAATTACTCACTTTTGTACGGTGATATTCATCTCGAAGCACACTGTCAAATATACCAACTTATTGGAATCTCAGAAAAACCTGTGAATGTATCATGACCAGGGTTAATAGGCATATTGCATTTTTTATAAAGGCATTTGGTAAGTCGATGTCTTAGATTGTTCTCAATGCTCCCTACCTCCTGGCATTCATGT
Organism: Carlito syrichta; assembly: GCF_000164805.1. NCBI lineage: Eukaryota > Metazoa > Chordata > Mammalia > Primates > Tarsiidae > Carlito > Carlito syrichta. The sequence continues at coordinate 694,270 of NW_007246185.1, forward strand.
CCTTGTGTAATCCTCTGCCAGCCTTGAGTGTAGGGGTAGACTTAGTGATTTGCTCCTAATCTGTAGAATACAGCAAAGGTAGTGGGATGCTCTTGTTATGATTTGCTTAGAGAAGTCCATACTCTCTTACGAGCAGATTCTCTCTATTGCTTCTCAATTCACATTTTTGGGGCCTCCACATGGAATTAAAGCCTACCCACCACCACTGAGCTTGAAAGTGGATCCTTCTCCAGTGAAACCTTGAGGTGACTACAACCCAGCCAAATACTTGCTTACAGCCTGTGGGAGACCCTGAAGTACAGATGCCAGCTGAGCCATGTCCAGATTCATGACTCACAGAAACAATGAGATAATAAATGCATATTGTTTAATATACGGTTAATAAATGTGTCGAGTTTGTGGCAACTTGTTATGAAGCAATAGATAGTTAATATCAGGGGTAAACTGAGGTTGAGCGCAACCTGTCTGTGGATATATTAAAATATCGTCACAAATTCTTTGACACTCCTGTTATCCAGAGGTGAGTTCTACATCGCCTTTCCTTACATCTGGGCAGGCATTTTATCACTCCCATCAAAAGAGTACTCTGGAAGTGATGCTAGGTGACTTCCAAGGGTCAGTTGTAGAAGGCCATGCAGCTTCTACCTTGATTGAATTACTCACTTTTGAAGCTCTGAGCTGCTATGTAGAAAGTCCAACTATCCTGAGGCTAACATGCTGTGAGGAAGACCAGCCACTTGAGGAAACATCACATAGGAGTTCCAGTTCGCAGTCCCAACTGAACCTGCACACCCCAGCCCAGGCAGCAAACAAGTGAGCAAAGAAGTCTCCAGATGATTCCAACCCCAGCCATTCAAGTTTTCCCAAGCAAGACTCCACATATTTTGGAGGAGAGACAAGCCACACCCACTGTGTGCTGCTTGGATTCCTAGTGGTGAGATTTCTGAACAAAATGGTTGTTGCTTAACTCCGCTGGTTTTTTGGGGTGGTTTTTACTCTGTAACAGGCAGCTGGACCACTGTCCAATATCGTGCAGCTTGTAAGTAGAGTTGGAACTTAAATCCAAGTTCCCTGAGTCTTACTTCAGCATTCTTTTCACCACACCAGATGCTGCCTTATTATCTAGAGTGTTTGTGTTTCTTTCTACTTGTTATGAGAGAATCTTTACTGCAGCAGTGGTCAGTGTTAAGTAGCATATTGGAACCACTTGGGAAACATTAGAAGTAGGAATATCTCTGTCCCCAGAGATGCTGACTATTTGATCTGGGGTTTAGTCTAAGATCAGGAATTTTATAAAACTTCCTAGGTGATTCTAACACACAGCTGTGCTTGAGAACCACTGCCCTGTGCCAACATGCTAAGCAGGGCAAATGCTCATACCTGGCAATGGTCAAGTCAGTTCTCAATGAGTCATCCTAGTGGAATAAAACAGAGGCACTGAGAATGCCATAGAGTCGATTGCTTTAAAATCATAATTCTACTATATATAATGTGTGAGTATATGCACAAATGTGTACATGAGCACCTCCGTGTATTTTGAAGGCAGAGATTAGTTTTCCAACATGTGTATGCCAGGCAGTGAGCTAAACGCCAGGGATTGTGATAGCGTTAAAGCCTCTTATGTTTACACTAAAGGAGCCTACCCTTCAATAACAAGAGGAAGAAGATAGTCTTGAAATTCTAGATGTCTAAAATGTCCTAGAGTTTGGAAATATTACTATTCTACTGGAACAGATTGAATATGCCCCCCTGAAATTCATATGTTGAAGTCTAACCCCCCGTGTGATGGTACTAGGAAGTGAGGCCCTTGGGAAGTGATTATGTCAAGAGGGTGGCACCCTCATGAATGGGATTAGTGCCCTTACAAAAGAGACACCAGACAGATCCCCTGCCTTTTCAGCCTTGTGAGGACATAGCAAAAAGATGGCCATCTATGAATCAGGAAGTGGACTCTCATCACATGCTAAATCTGCACCTTGAGCTTGGACTTCCCAGCCTATAGAACTGTAAGAAATACATCTCTGCTGTTTATAAGCTACCCAGTCTATGGTATTTTTTGTTATATCAGTCCAAATGGATTAAGAACACCCACTTAAGAGGACTCATCATGCAAGGCAATTGTAATAAGTAGGAAACAATGAGGTCATGTTGAAGTAGAAGTGCTAAGCATTGGCTAATCTCACTTATTAGCCAAATGACCTGGTTCTAGATGCCAGCCTCATAGCTCTCAAAGTCAAAATTGTGTGCTGGATAAAATGACAAATCTTTGCAGGTCACAGACCTTCAGGATCATCTGTAAGTATTTAGAGCCACAAAAAGTAAAATTTTTGAATCTCGAGGTCCTACTAAATCTGTGAACCATAATTCAATACATGTAATTTAGTGGTATGATCTTATAAAATGGAAAATTCTTTGCGTGTGACTTGCTTTCAACAAGAAGCTTTTAAAAACATGATTTGAAACAGAAATTATTTAGGATGTGCTTTTTTTTTTCTTAGAGTGCCTGCATATGTACAGAATTACTCTACATCAAAGTTACCCATTAAAAAGCTTTAAAGTTGTTCTTGTTTTCAGTGATGGAAGAAGAACATTGAACTTATATAATCAAACAAGGTAAATTGTCAAAAAATGGAAGAAAATGACTTACTGGACTTAGTAGAGGAACAAATACACTTTGAGAGGAGAAAGTTGGTATTATCACAGAAGCCTCATCTCAATTTGCTTAAATCACATGATAACCATTTAGAATGTATAAGTATGTGTATGAGTGTGTGTGTGTGTGTGTGTGTGTGTGTGTGTGTGTGTGCATGCGCACTTCTGTTTTGGGGGGAGGGTGAGAAAGCAGGTGTTTATTAAGAATACAGAAAAGTTCCCAAGTGGGAGGAGACCTGAAAGAGGGTTGCCCGTATGTGCACTTCTAAGCTCACATATTATATGTAACATAAAGAAATAGGAGGCATTCTGCACAGCATAATTTCCATTTAATAAATCTACCCTTCAAAAAAAAATTAGGAAGGGAAGTTAGGTGTAGTGGCTTGCATCTGTGATCCCGGCTATTCAGGAGGCGGAGGTGGGAGCATTGCTTGAGCCCAGGAGTTTGAGGCTGCTGTGAGCTATGATTGCACCATTGTACTCCAGCCTGGGAGATAGAGCAAAATTCTTTAAAAAAAAGAAAGAAAAGAAAAGAAAAGGGAAGAGAACAAAACTGGAGAAGATTATACTGCATCAGCTGAGACATGGCCCAAAGGCCCAATTAGATCGTGGTTGCTAATTGTAAATGTATTGCTGTTCATGGAAACATGGCTCTGAGATAAACAGCAGGGTCTCCTTTTAATGGACACCGCCTGTGTGCTGATGGAACACATCAGTTCTATCTTTATCCCCCACTTCCAACTCTGCAGGTCTGTGTGTTTCATTGACGGGTTGCCCATTAAATCAGAATCTGTCATTCATTACATGCTTTCACTAGATGTTAGCCTTAAATTGTGCCCACGAATCATCCTACTTTCCCAACTTCAAACTTTCACTTCTTCGTTATGCATTTAAGCAAAACACTATGATTTCTCACTTCCTCCTTCAGAGGACTGTACAAGTTCACACTGAAGAAATGGGAAGCAATGATTCTCACCATATTGCCTGGATAAGCCTTCATAGAAAATACACTATTTGAGCTCATCCTTGAGGAAGACTGCTGGAACTATCAGAAGTTTCTAAGACAGGCCAGGTGCATGGTTTATGTCCGTAATCACGGCACTTTGGGAGGCTGAGTCAGGAGGACCACTTGAGATCAGAAGTGTGAGACCAGCCTGGGTAACATAGTGAGACCTTGTCTCTAAAGAACACTCCCTCAAAAAGAAAAAATCAGTTTCTAAAACATAAACAGTACAAAGTCTCAAGAAAGTTAATACAATATAATAGGGAATCAAAAAGTAAGACTGGTGAAAATTAAATCCTGTTATCAGACAACAGTATAGGTTTTAAAAAATGCTTAAATGTTTGGCAAGAGGGTCCTAGGGACCCATAGTATAGGCAACCTATGCTATGAATTTGGAAAAGTGAGATATCTCCATGAGATGGAGTAGACTTGGAGTAGGTGAACTTTAGCAGAACATTGAATTTTGTGAAATCTTATATACATGGAAAGTGGAGATCAGTAGTAGTAAAGAAGAAACAAACAAACAAAAAGAGAGTAACACACCCCTGGCAGAGGGAAAGAATCATTCACAAGCATGCCGGTGACGTGAGATCACCACCCTAGAGCAGATTCATATAACTTAATAAATTATAAAATTTGGCTGGGCATGGTGGCTCATGCCTGTAATCCCAGCACTTTGGGAGGCAGAGGTCAGAGGATTGCCTGGGTCCAGGGGTTTGAGACCAGCCTGGGCAACTTGGCAAGACCTTATCACTACAATAAATCAAAAAATTAGCCAGGCATGGTGCTGCGCACCTGTAGTTCCTACTTGGAAGGCTGAGGTGGAAGGATCACCTGAGCCTAGCAGGTCGAGGCTGCGGTGGCCGTGAACATGCCACTGCATTCCTGCCTGGGTGACAGCGTGAGACTCTGACTCAAAAAAAAAAAAGGAAAAACAAATTTAGGAAATTTGGTAAATCATAAATATCTACCCCAAAGTTGGCTGCAGGCTTCTGCTTTTTGGAAGCCACCACTTTCATTTCTATTGTTCTGTTCCTCTTGCATGAACTTGCTGTACATCTGTATATCCACAAGACAGGGGGTTTATGAGCAAGCAGGCAGAGGAAAGAGACAGGGAACTGATTGGTTATTCCGCTAATGACTCATTGTCTTGCTGTTAAATGGAGAAGAGATGCTCTGATCTGTTGATGCCTTTCAGTTTTCTGTTTACGCTAGGTTCATTACCTATGTTCTAGGCAATTTCTTTGACAGCTCTGCAATAGTCAAATTAAGGAGGATATGGTTGTGATGGTGAACTGCTTTTTGGATCTTTTTTTTTTTTTGAATTGGAGTCTCACTCTGTCACCCAGACTGGAGTGCAGTGGCCGCTCCCGGCCACCGCAGCCTCGACCAGCTGTGCTCCGGCGATCCTTCCTTGATTTAGGTAGAGATGAGGTCTCGCCAAGTTGCCCAGGCGGGTCTCGAACCCGCGGGCTCAGGCAATCCACTCACCTCAGCCTCCCAAGGCGCAGGATTACAGGCTGAGCCACCCAGCCCGGTGCTTTTTGGATCTTTAACACTCAGTATTGCACCTCCTTCCATGGTAGTACACAATACCGAAGGTGGAATTGCTCTGAAGCTGAAACGACCCTGCTCTCAGTGATAGATGAGAACAAGCTTTACAAAAATCATTTGTGAAGTGAGTGAAGTTTAACTACATACATACGTACATAAGCCACACATAACCAAATACATAGGAAATTTGGAAGAGATGTTAGGGAGCAGAATGACACAACTCATTTTATTTTAAGTTTGCCAGAACTTTAATCTCTAAGAGTTTTTGTTTTTCTCTTACAGATCCTGATGTGCTTATAGTTTGGCAAAGACATGTGTAGGTCAGTAGAATCCACAGCCATTTGCTTAGGGCTAGTTCAGATTATATATACTTGTATGTATGTACACATGTATGTATCCATCCAGTATATATAGAAAAATCTGGAAGACTACTCACTCGACTGTAAATAGTGGCTAATTTAGGGAGAGAATTTGGTAGGGTAGGGTGGAGACAATGAGGAAGGATGACATATTTTACTTCACATATTTCCGTATTGTCTGAATTGTTTGCAATTAGTTACCTTTGAAATTTAAAGATGACTCATAAAGAAAAGATAATAAGTAAATAAATCATCAGCTGGGATCAAAAATGCAAAAATGAGCTGCTCAAAATGACAGCATACTTTTTTTAGCAATGATAAATTAAGGGCTTTGATCTCAGGATGATGTGTTTATAAAAGCTTATGGGGAACGAATGACAAATGTGCTTGGCTGTAACAGTGTTTTCAATGGCAAACATCTTGTTTTCTGGAAATAACTTGGAAAGAATAGAGATAAACTATGGTAGTGCTATAGAATAAAATACCTGGGATTGAACTGTAATGTTATTGTAACTATGTATCCAACATGATTAAAAAGAAAATAGCAACAACAGCAAAACCAACATGCTTGACTGGATATTGGTTTTATTACTCTGAAATATAAATTCATGACTGGTACAGTAGCTCAAACCTGTAGTCCCAGCTACTTAAGGGGCTGAGACGGGAAGATCGCTTGATCCCAGGGGTTCAGGGTTACCCTGAGCTGTAATTGTGCCCCTGTACTCCAACCTTGGTGACACAGCAATACATATTGAATTTAGCAGACATTTTGTGATTATCTACTGTTATGGATTGAAACGTATCTTCCTCCACCCCAAATCCCTATGTTAAAGCCCTAAGCCCTAACCTTCAGTGTGTGGCTGTGTTTGGGGATAGAACCATTGCAGAGGTAATTAAGATTGAATGAGAGCCCTAATCCCAAAGGTCTACTGTTTTTATAAGAACAGGAAGAGATATATGGAGTCATCACGCCCAAAGGAAAGTTCACGTGAGAAGGCAGCCATCTACAAGCCAGAAGGAAAGGCCTTACCAGAACAAACTCTGCTGGCCCCTTAATCTTGGACTTCCAGTCTTCAAAATGGTAAGAAAATAGGTTTCTGTTGTGTATGCCACCCAAGTGTGTGGTATTCTGTTATGGTAGCCTGAGAAGATTAATACATCTGCTACACCACAGGCAAGTGGTTGCACGAGAGTCAAGGGGGGGGTTACAGAAATAAACATGGTAAGAAGGAGCATGGAAGCACATGGATAGTGAAAAGTGACTCTGGAGCTAGACTGTACGGTGTGACCTTCAGCCAGTTACTTAACATCTCTGAGCATCAGTCTCCAATCTGCAAATTAAGGGCAATAATTGTACAGGGGGATGTTATAAGGATTAAACACTATTTATAGAAGAACGGTGTCTGGCACAAAGAAAGCACAACATAAATATTTGTTAAATAAATTGATGAGAACTTAGTCCTTTGGAAAAAAGGATGTAAGTTCAGAAATATAAAGAATAACAAAGAAATTATGATTTGCTGATAATTTTCATTTAATATATCAAGTAAACATATGAATTCCCTTCAGAAATGATAGAGCATCTCTCTTAATATAAATTTAAATTATGATGTTATAAAAGAAGATAATAATGTTATCAATATTGGCTTATTAATTGTGACAAATATACCATAAGATGGTAATGATAAGAGAAATTGGGTTTGAAGGAATACAAGAACGCTCTGTACTACCTTGGCAATAACTCTGTAAATCTAAAAGCTTTCTAAACTACAATTTTGTTTTTTAAAAAAGAAACAAGTTAAGAAGTAATTATTGTTTGCTTTTTGTTTTTTGAGTCAGAGTCTCACTCTGTCGCCCAGGCTGGAGTGCAGTGGCACGCTCACGGCCACCCCAGCATTGACCTGCTGGGCTCGGGTGATCCTTCCGCCTCAGCCTTCCAAGTAGCTGGAACTACAGGCGCACGCTACCACTCCTGGCTAATTTTTGATTTATTGTAGAGACAAGGTCTCGCCAAGTTGCCTGAACTGGTCTCGAACCCACGGGCTCAGGCAATCCACTTGCCTTGGCCCTTGGCCTCCCAAAGCACTGGGATTATAGGCTGAGCCACTGAGCCCGGCCAAGAAGTAATTTTTTACTTTAGAGAAATATTGACTATTAAATGATAGAATGTAAGAGCTAAGCCCCAGTACACTTGAATTCACTCCTGTCTGTTTTACAGAGAGGGCTGATTTAAATTTTCTTCGCACATATATAATTTTCAAGATCAAATTCACAAGGAAACAAAGGGGAGCAGAAAAAAGAGCCCTGATCTAGAAGACGGGATGCATCATGTCTAATCCGATGTGGCCTTGGTTTAGGCACATCACAGGAAGAGTTCTGGGCCTGTTTTCCTTTGGTTACTTTCAGCTCCGACATTCTTGAGTCTAAACTTTATGTTCATCTACACCACAAAGTAGAGCAGCTCTAGGGCATGAACCCTGACTGATACTTGACCCAATCCTATGGAAAAAGTACTGTATGTATGTAGTCTATATGCCAATTTCTTTCTTTCTCTCTCTCTCTCTCCCTCTTCCTCCTTCCCCCGTCCCCTCTTTCCCTCTCTCTTTCTCTCTTTCTTTCTTTCTTAGATATGGTCTCAGTCTTGTCACCCAGGCTGGCGTTCAGTGGCATGGTCACAACTCACGGCAGCCTTAACCACCTGGGATCAAGTGATCCTCCTGCCTCAGTATCACAAGTAGCTGGTACAGATGTGCACCACCACACCCAGCTAGTTTTTCTTTTTTTTTTAGAGATAGGGGTCTCACTGTGTTGCCCAAGGTGGTCTTGAACTCCTGGCCTCAAGTCATCCTCCTTCCTTGGGCTCCCAAGGATTACAGATGTGAGCCACTGCACCTGGCCCTTGTGTGCCAATATCTGTGTGCATTAGGGAATTGGGAAACAATTAGACAAATATATTTTTTAATTAATTAATTGATTGATTGATTGATTTTTGAGTCAGAGTCTCACTCTGTTGCCCAGGCTGGAGTGCAGTGACACGTTCACAACCACTGCAGCCCCGACCTGCTGGGCTCAGGTGATCCTTCCACCTCAGCCTTCCAAGTAGCTGGAGCTACAGGTATGCGCCACCACACCCAGCTGATTTTTTGATTTATTGTAGAGATGAGGTCTTGCCAAGTTGCCCAGGCTTGTCTCGAAACCTTGGGCTCAGGCAATTCTCTCGCCTCCGCCTCCCAAAGTGCTGGGATTACAGGCGTGAGCCACCGTGCCCAGCGACAAATATTTTTTTTGAAACACTCAACACTCAGGATCAGTTTTCCATAGTGCTTACTTTCAACAAGTCAATCAATCAGATTTGGGTAGGAGTGATTGTGGGCAATCTCTGACACTAAAATATTTATAGAAAACTTGCAAGAGAAGATAACATTCTAAATAAGCACATACGATGGGAGATGTTATTAACAGATACAATTTCATGTAGGGGAAGAGAGAGACTTGGAATTTTCCTACAAGGCCAAGAAAGACTATGAACTAAGGCAAGAAATTTTTAAGCTAAAGGAAAGAAAACATATAAAGGAATAAAAATAATGGAGCCTGATGCCTGCTCTTGTTGAAGAAATGCAATTACCAATAATATGAAGACCTGAATCTGGCACCCACCTATTGAGAAAAACCTAAGGAATAATGGCAGCTGTTCAGAAAACAAATCTGGGGAAAAACACAATTGCCCCAGAAGCCCTTTTCAATTCAACTACTAGTTTACACAAGCAAATTTTTATTCATATTGTAAGGTTTACTTTACTGTGAAAGTCATGATACTTTCCTTCTGTGAGATATTATCACAACATATTCAATAATTACTTATAAATGGAAACCCAATGATTTGTGGACTGTGATTTCTTTTTTACGCAAGTCACAGCCTCAGCAAGTGATTAAATGCATAAAAGTCCTACATCCTTCATGCCCTGCCTTTTATCTGATTTAAGGATAAATGGATGTGCAATGAAGTTGATTTTTTAAAAACTATTTTAAACAGGAATATTGCCTCCCTTCCTCCCTCCTTCCTTCCTTCCTTCTTTTTTTGAGATACTATCTCAGTCTTGTTGCCTAGGCTGGATATTTAGGGGCATGATCATAGTTCACTACAGCCTTGACCTCCTGGGTTCAAGTGATACTCCTGCTTCAGTATCACGAGTAACTGGAACTACAGACATGCCCCACCTCATTTGAGACAAAAGTTCCAGAAAATGGACAGCTTCCACAATGGCTTTGACCTTGATCTTATGTAGAAGATTTGTGCTTGAAATCTTGAAAATGCTCTTCAGGAGTAAATCCTTTGGAGCAGGTTTACATATGAGCAAGAGTATCTGTGTTCTGGAAGCCAATGATGTTTTCTAGGTGGAATAAAAGGAATCCTGCACTGCTTATTTTCTATTCAGAGCTATGTTTCATCAAGCAGACAGCAGGGGGAAATAGTAAGTTTTTTAATCGTCAATATAAAAGTTTACTGATAGAAGAACTCAGGTATGACAGTCACTCGGGCAACAATTTGTTCTGCTGAACGTTCAGGATGTAAAGACTGTTGTCAATAACCAATTAAATGCACCGAAGCTACAAATAGTATGTTTAGTGTATGTGCTTATGCAATCAACTAAATAACATTTTGTTCCTCAGTTGGACCAATTTCTAATCATTTTGTTCCAGTTCAGGACCATCACATTGTACAACTTCAGAGGAAACCATTCACATTTTATTTTATTTTATTTTTGAGTTGGAGTCTCACTCGGTCACCCAGACTGGAGTGCAGTGGCCACTCCCGGCCACCGCAGCCTCGCCTGCTGGGCTCCAGCGATCCATTCGCCTCAGCCTTCCGAGTAGCCGGAATTACAGGCATGTGCTACCATGCCCGGCTGATTTTTTGATTTATTATAGAGATGAGGTCTCGCTGCCCAGGCGGGTCTCGAACCCGCGGGCTCAGGCAATCCACTCACCTCAGCCTCCCAAAGGCGCGGGATTACAGGCTGAGCCACTGAGCCCGGCTTCACATTTTATTTAACATATAACTCATTGTAGATCATATGAATGGTGTCCTCTGAGTTGTATAATAATTTCCCTGTGACAGTTCATAAAAACTACAAGAAGAAAAATATATATCAATAAATTGCAAGTCACTGAAATCTTTTTTCATTGTTAGCTAAATCAAACCATTGAAGGCCATAATATGTTGGAGAGAGATCCTGACACAAGTGTTTTGGTTTGGCTCATTTTCCTTGCTAGCATTTACTTATTTCAGGACAAAGTCCTTGTGCAATTTTGGTGAGGCTGTCAATCACCAAATTGATACTGGTGATACTGGTGGGCATGGTATCCAGGCCTGACCAATTATGGAATCATATTGCCTGGGTGATAGTGATTGGTCTGAAGAAAAACATATGATCCTAGCAGGGTCAATCACAGTTCTTCCATGAGATTTGCTATGTACATATAGAGCTGTGATGATGAATGCCTGGAATGCTGGCAGCCATTTTCTCCACTCTAGGGAAATCTTACTGTGTAAAATTAGATTGAGAAATTAAAGCTAACTAAAGAAGTGTAGAAAAATATTCCTGAGGACATCACTTGAGTCCCCGGATTGACTTCTAATCTCCCAGTATGTATGCAAGTAACTTTTTATTTTTTGCTTAATGTAGATTAAAATGAATTTCTGTCACCAGCATTCAAAGGAAATCTTTTTACTGCAGGGCCCATGATTGCAAGGTTTTCATTTTTTTCAGGAAACAATTCTGAGTCTAATTGATTTAAAATCATATAATTCTATATCCTCCCTCGAAAACAGAAACTGAAAGCTTTCCTTATTTTAAACACCAGATTTCTGGTGTTATTAACTCACTTGACCCATGATATTAAAGCAATATTTCAGGTAATACTTGAGGTCACCAAAAATATATACCAGATGAAGAAAGTGGAATTTTGAACATATCTTCCTTATTATGAAAACTTTCAGAGCACAATTATTGAGAATAAGGAAGGGATACTTGTCTTACCATGACCAAGTGTTGCCAAATCCTCACACTCTGTCACATTAACCAAGTGGAATTCATCCCACCTATTACCATGGCATAAACTATTTCTCACATGAAGTGAGTGACTAGAGAAAAAGAAAAAGTGGAAATGTGAGCATCAGTTTTAATCCTAGTTCAGGTATGTGTGCAAGTATTTACTGCACTGGGTGAATTTGGACAAATTATGTAAGCTTTCTGAGTCTTAGTTTCCTCATTGTCAAAGTGGAGACATCAGAAGAAACTCCATGTGTTTAGATTTCCAGTTTCTTGGATTTGTTTCTTATTCATCTTATATAATTTGATGCCTCACACAAATCCTAGTGTATAATAGACATTAATAAATAGCTTTTAGGAAAAATGGTTGAACAAACACATATATACCTCATGGGTTGTCTTGAAGAATATCTGAGACAATATGAACAAAATAAGTGTTACAGCATATCACAGTTGGCTGGGTTCGGTGGCTCAGCCTGTAATCCCAGCACTTTGGGATTACAAGGTGAGTGGATTGTCTGAGCCTGCGAGTTCGAGACCAGCCCAGGCAACTTGGCAAGACCTCCTCTCTACAATAAACCAAAACTTAGCTGGGCATGGTAGCACATGCCTGTAGTTCCAGTTACTTGGAAGGCTGAGGTGGAAGGATTGCTGGAGCCCAGCAGGTTGAGGCTGCAGTGGCCAAGAGGCATGTCACTGCCCTCCAGCCTGTGTGACACAGTGAGACTCCAACTCAAAAAAAAGAAAAAAGAAAAAAGAAAAAAAACCACATCACAGTTGTTCTTCTTCCTTCCCTTCATCTTCCTGGTGTTCAGACACAGACCATTTAGTGCATCTGCTGCTTTCTCCACCATTTCTCACAGTGGGCCTTCTTGATTCAAAACCTTCCAGCATTGTGTTAGAAAAAGTTATTTAATTTTGCGAATTCACATGTGTTTTTTTGTATTTTCTTGTCCCATCTCTTAATTAGATACCATTTCTTACGGTTTCTAATACAGCGTATGGCGCAGTGTATAGTCGTCATTCAATAGGATAATAATGATTCTCTGACTTTAAAAAAAGTACTTGTTTGGAGCAAATAGAAGTCTTCTCTTTCCTGTGTTCCTCTGTGTAAACCAACTTAAGGCATAGGACATTTTATTTTGAGTTTTTTCTTCTGCCTATGTAGGGCTGATTCTGAATGCTTTGTTTCACTTGAGGATATGTCTTTTAAACTAGAATAGTAATTGCTAACAATGCCATAAGAATTTAGAGTTTAAAATGGCTTTTCATATACATTATTTCACGTAATCTTCATAACAACTGATAGGTAGCATGACTTTTGAAGTCCGACTGAACCAGTTTGGACTCTTGGCTTCCTATCACTTAATCGCTTTGTGACTCTGACCATCAGTTTCTCACTTGTAAACTCAAAATAACAGAATCATGCTTGTTAGGAAGAGCGTGAGGGCCAAATGATATATATAAGCTGTATACCACAGTCAGAATTTAATTGAGGGGATGGAAACCATTCAATAAATGATAATTATCATTATTCTTTTTAAGGAATCCAATCAAGGCATTGACTATAAAGAAAGCAATCAGAAGACTTTGAATAAAAAAGAGTTTTGATTCTAAATGCCAGTCGACTTGCCCTCTCAGTAAAGCAGCCTACACAAGGCTTCTTCACACTTTCTTTAATTTGATCCTTCTAACAACCCCAAGAGGTTTATGCAGAAAATTACTCTTTAGCTCTATGGGGAAGTGAATTTTAATGGATGACTTTTAATAGCTGTTCAAGCTAATTGAAAAGGCTGGCTAGCGTTACATCGCCAACAAGGAGAGAAGTAGAGCAGAAACACAAAAGAATAATGTGTATGTAAACCGAGGTGATCTGGCCTAGTGAAAAGGAAGCTGGTGGAGCTAACCCAGGACAGAAGCATTTCACAGAGACTCCCGGAAACCAGAATCGAAACTCACTAGACCTGATACTCAAAGGTGCCTCCCCTCTCCTTTTGTTTGTTATTTTAGTTAATTGTCCCAAAGGCAAAAAGAGGCTCCAGGAAGAAACAAAGGAATATGTTTCTTATTCCTTCAGCCCTCTTCAGGCTCAGGAGGCCTGATTATTATTTTTATTATTTTGTTTAGAAATAGTGTTATAATACAATAGGTAACATTCATCAGGTATCTATTTGTGCCAAATATTGGGAAAAGTATTTCAGCTCTGATTTTTTTTTAAACAACCTTGCACTGTAGGTACTAATATCTCTATCATAGCAAAGAAAGATTAGACGTTTTCTGGTTATGAAGTAGAAAGTGAAGTTCATGGGTAGAAAATAATTCCTCTTTTCTATCTGTGGCAGGAAAGACTCTAGCTCTCTCTCCGTAGCTGTCACTCTGTGTCTCCCTCTCCATCTATCTTCAGCGGGAGACTTTTATTGATTTACTTATTTGCATGGCTGTGGAATGAGAAAAGAATATAATTCCTCGGAATTCTGACTAAGATTACAATAGTCATCTTAACTGATGCTTTGTATTACCTAAACAGAATGTCTTCAGGGTCTCCAGGCATCCAGGAAACCCTTGGTTACACTTAAGTTCTTCTCCTGAACTATGGTAAGACTTCTCATACCTTCTGTGATTTTGGATATTGATGCCCAGGGCAGTGTGCTAACATTTCCTTCTGATCTGATGTTCGGCCTCTCCTCCTGCAAGTCCTCTGCTTTGCTTCTGAGAAACTCACATCTTTCTATGCTCTTTCACTTCTCTCTCCTTCACGTCCTAAGACGCCACTATGGCAGTACACTGTGCTTCAGATTTTATTAAAGGGCAGGGATAATGGAGATGAATTACACCTCAGGATAAGAAACAACCAACAATGAAGCGCAGACATCACTGGTCTTAAAATCTTTGCCATTCTCTGCCATAGAAAAACTCTTTCAGGCCACCACTCTTCGTCTCTCTCTCAACCGCTATGTTGGCTATGTGGCGAGATCCATCATTCCTGTTGTAGAACTTTGTCCCAATGGTATCAGGCGCTAACTTGAAAACCACTGTTACCTTATCATGTGGAGGAATTGATCCCTTTTAAAATGCAATGTCTTCCATCCTGCTGGCCTAGGCTTTCCCTTTCATCATCTGGAAGCATCTTTCTAAAAGAAAGATCAATTTTCTTCTGAGGTGGTTCCTGTTTCTCTCCCCAGAGAGTTTAAAGACTATCAGTTTTCCTCTTTTCTTAATTACATCTTGTTGTTCCTGTCATACTTACATTATCTCTTTTAAAAAAAAATTTTTATTGAAAGATGTGGGGTACAATTCAGGGTTAGGTGTACAAACATTGATCATGCAGGTACTCCTGTTAATGAGGTATACCCCCCTTCTCCTAGCAGTTTCCCTCAACTGCCAATCCCACCCTCCCACCCACCAACAGTTTCCCATTACTGCCAATCATTTTCTTATAGCATTATAATTGTTCCAGGTTCTCTTATGAGTGAGAACATATGGAACTCTGTTCTTTGTTTCTGTGATAAATCACTGAGTATGATCAACTCCAAATCCATCCAGGTTGCTGCAAAGTCCATATATTTGTCGTTCTTTATGGCTGCATAATATTCCATTATGTATGTGTATATTTTTATCCAGTTCAGCTTCGATGGGCAACATGGTTGGTTCCATGTTTTTGCTATTGTGAATAGAGCTGTAACGGACATACATATGCAGGTATCTTCTTTGTGGAATAATTTGAGTTCCTCTGGATATATTCCCAATAGTGGAACTGCTGGATCATATGGAAGGTCAATTTCTAGTTCTTTCAGAAATCTCCAGACTGTTTTCTAGAGAGGTTGTACAAGTTTGCACTCCCACTAGCAGTGTAGAAGTGTTCCTTTTTCTCCACATCCTCACCAACATCTGTTGTTGTTTGTTTTATTAATGATGGCCATTCTTACAGGGGTTAGGTGGTATCTCAATGTGGTTTTGATCTGCATTTCTCTGATGATGAGTGAGGCTGAGCACTTTTTCATGTGTCTGTTGGCTGCCCACATATCTTCTTTTGAGAAGTGTCTATTCATGTCTTTTGCCTCTTATCTCTTAAGCACAAAGACCAGAGATATCATTCCATCATGGAAACGAACACTGTACTGAATGACCAGGGAAGAAAATTTCACACTGTGTTTTTCTAGAAGCTAGGGAATATGCTTCTCCTGGTGTATCTTCTTGAATGTTTGCTAATATTCTGGCAGCATTAAGGCACTCATGCTGGTGGCTGTGAAAGAAAAGACATGTTTGGAAAGTTAAGGTGAACTCACCTTCCATCTTGAAATCTCCATCAGTCAAATAGGCTCAGCCATCATTCCTGAACAGGCTTTTGTTGAACAAATATTCAGTGAGTGTATGTTTTGTAAAAACTGAAAATGTCACAGACACCATTAAGCACCATTAACTTAATGGTCAATAAAGAATTAAAAGCTCTTGTGATGGATGAAAGTTTAGAGTTGTGATCTATGGTCTACAGGAAAATGAACACGGGAAGCTACTCACTCTGACTAAAGAATTCAGTAAGTCCAATTTTGTATTGTCAAATTTCTTCTTTTTTATCCCATTGTTTTGCCCCAGATGGTTAAGCCATTGCTGTGGTTTGAAGAACACATTGACTAGACTTGGAATTCATATGTATTGCAACTCTAGCTTCATATTTTTTGGAGAGAAGAGAAGGAACGATGCTCTCTAGAGTTGGGTAACATGGTGGCCTCCGGATTCTACTCCAGTGACATTTGCTTACATCATATATTTTACATAGAAGATTGAAGTCAATAAAAAATATTATTGTGGAGTAGGTTGTGTTGCCCTAATAGAAAGATCCCAATATCAACACTCCAGAGACCTGGATTTTATAACTCCTGAGTTATTCACTGACTGGGTAATGACAGTAAGCCTCAATTTTCTTATTAGTAAAATAACATTGAATGATTTGGTGATTTTTTTTTTAGGTGTATTTCGCATAGAAGATTGTGGATCATTCAGCTTTCAGAAATAGTATATTCAACTACTTATGAAGTCTACACAATGAATGAGTTAGTATCATTTATCTGTTGATTCATTCATTTAATCATTCCTTCATTTCTAGCATACTGTAGTTAGGATCATTTTTTATGGTCAAATAGACTTTGATTCAGGTGTTGGCTTCTTCATGTACTAGACAAATGATCTTAGACAGTTGAACAGTTAACTGTTTGACCCATTTGTGGCCCTGTTTCCTCATTTCTAAATGAAAATAATATAACCTTCATCATAGGGCTATTAGAAGGTTCATTAGTCAGATTTCTCCAGAGAATCAATAGTATGCATGCCTGTGTATCTATATCTACGTCTATGTCTATGTCTATATCAATATCTATAGAGAGAGAGACATATAGAGACAGAGAGAGACAAAGAGAGAGACATTTATTTATATTAGGAATTGGCTCACATGGTCATTGAGGCCGGTAAAGTCTTAACTCTGAAGGATAGTACAGCAGGCTGGAAACTCAAGGAAGAACTGATGTTGCAGCCTGATTCTGAAGGAAGTCTGCTGGCAGAATTCCCTCTTCCTAGAAATAGATCGGCCTTTTTCCTAAGGCTTTAAACTATGGATGAGGCCCACTCATGTTATAGAGGGTAATTTGCTTTATTCAAAGTCTACTGACTTAAATGCTAATCTCATCTAAGAAATACCTTCACAGCAGCACTTGGGTGTGTTTGACCAAATATCTGGGTAACATGGCTTAGTCACGTTGACACATAAAATTAACTATCACAAAAGCAGTACTGATAATGGGGGTGGCAAATTTACCATGGTGTCTAACGTAGGAAATAAACAATGACAATTTGTTATTATTATTGTTGTTGTTGCTGCTATTATTCTTTATGAATGTCTACTTTATTTTTGTTGGGCATTAGGTTAGGTTTGGAAGACACAACTCATAAGATACAGTATGTCTTGAAAGAACATACAGTCTAAGTATGGATCCTGATAAGCTACCTGACCATTATTATGCAGTGCTCTGAATACTGTGAGAGGGAGAAGTTACTGTAAGAAATATGGACACATGAGAATACACAAAAGGGGCCCCAAATCAGAATGGGTGGAGAGGTAGGGGAATTTTAGCTAAGATCTAATGAGTGAGTAGACCCTAATCAGATAATAGAGATGGGAAGAGGAAGAAACAACTGTATGTTGCAGAAACAAGCACAAGGAACTAAAAGTGAGAAAGAGTGTGGCCTGCTCAAAGAACTGTAAGTAGTTCATTATTTGCTGAAGTATAGGATGAAAGAGCAAGTGAAGACAAAAAGATAGAGAGATTGACAGTGTTAATCCCTTAAGGGTCTTCCCAAGTTAAGAAATGTGAACTTTCTCCTGAAAGCATGGATGATCTAAAGCATGGCAGTGAGGCTGGAAATGGAGAGAAGAGACACATTTGGGAGATGTCAATAGGAAAGATGGGTAAGGCCTGATGATGGATTACCTATTAGACACGGAGAGAGGGAAGAAAGCTGAAACTGAGCGCGCTGGGATATGCTTAGAACCTGCTATAACTTTTTTTGAACACAATAAGGGATATTTTGAAAAACTATTGAAAGACCTTGCAATAGTTATTTATACTTTCTAGACTTCATTTTCCTCATCTGTAAAACACAGATGTGGGACTCAATGTTCTTTGAGAGGCCTTGTTTTACTTTCAAATTCTACAATCCAGTGACTGCTTTTTAAATTTTGTACAGAAATACCTTTTTAGGAAATGTTTTCGGTACTACCAAGCCGATAAACTAAAAAGCAACAAATATCATCATATTGGTATTTAACCATGATGTTTGCAGTTATTACAGGATGTCAGAATGAGAAAGATCAGGACATTAGATAACAACGCTAGTATCTTTTTTAATATTCTGTTCGAACTATAAGAAAAACATGGGTGGCTGACACTGCAGATCTAAAAAGATTAGATGAATTGTTCGAATGAGAATCAAAGGTGATAAGCAAATTTCTGTGAATAGTAAAACAGATTAAAAGTTTATTTGTGAAAAAAATGCAAAGATGAGAGAAACAATCAAGCTCATTGTTTTTTTCTATTGTGTGTTTGCAGAATATTATTGATTGCTCTGGTTTCAAGCACTTGATTTATCTTTTATGACACTTGAAAGCCTGTGTTTGCTCAATAGCTTAAAGTCTATTTAGTGAGTCATTAAAAGCCGTACAGCATAAGAGGGTGAAGATGAAATAAAATGAGGATTTGAACTGAAAATCAGTCCAGATTGTTATGACGTTCCTCCTCAAACTGAACTTGAGCCATTATTTAGGAATCTTTTTGAACAAGAACTGAGTAGAGAACAATTTTTCAGAGATAATCTAATACAAGCTAGTTGAAACCTAGTTGATGAGTTACTAGAGTTCTTTTGAACTTCAGGCGCTAAGCACAAGGCTGTGTGATTCAACTTTCTGATCTTCTGAAAGAGCTCCGGGAGCAACTTTCTTGCGTCTTCAAGAACATATTTGGAGTTAGTTATTATTTAGTTGGGTCCATGGTAAACCATTAAAAGACATTTTCTCAAAAGTTCAGAATGCATGTAAATTTATATGAAATTTAAGGAGGGGAAGAGTCTGTAACTTGCAAGATGGCATCTTAGAAATAATAAGTAAATTTAGTTCTAAAGCATTTTTTCTCATTTTATTACACCTAATTGTGTCAATATTCATCCCTGACCATATTAGTAACTAATTTTCTTGGGGAGAGGAAGGTGGCCTGTGTTCAAGCTTTACTTTGGTAGTATGATATGTAATCACCAAGTTCTATTGTAAGAGCTGTAAGAGTCATCTAAGGACTAGATGAATTTGATAAATTTTCTTATCCCAAGTTAATCAGAAATAATATTATCTTTTTTTTTTTTTTTTTGAGTCAGAGTCTCACTGTCACCCAGGCTGGAGTGCAGTGGCATGCTCACGGCCACAGCAGTCTTGACCTGCTGTGCGCAGGATATCCTTCTGCCTTAGCCTTCCAAGTAGCTGGAACTACAGGTGCGTACCACCATGCCTGGCTAATTTTTTAAATTTTGTTTTGTTTTGTTTTTTTGAGTTGGAGTCTCACTCTGTCACCCAGACTGGAGTGCAGTGGCCGCTCCTGGCCATTGCAGCCTCGACCTGCTGGGCTCTGGTGATCCTTCCGCTTCAGCCTTCCAAGTAGCCGGAATTACAGGCATGCGCTACCACGCTCGGCTGATTTTTTGATTTATTGTAGAGATGAGGTCTCGCTGCCCAGGTGGGTCTCGAACCCGCGGGCTCAGACAATCCACTCATCTCAGCCTCCCAAAGGCGCCGGATTACAGGCTGAGCCACTGAGCCCAGCTTAATTTTTTTAATTTATTGTTAAGATGAGATCTCGCCATGTTGCCTAGGCTAGTCTTGAACCCTTGACCTCAGGCAATCCTCTTGCCTCAGCCTCCAAAAGTGCTGGGATGATAGACATGAGCCACCACACCAGGCCTGGTCTTTTGTCCTTTCACTAAGCAACTGCAAAGAGTGGGAACAAGAAACAACCCTCAGCTGCTCCCTCTCCCCACAAAAAGGAAGAGAAAGCGAGAGATACAAGTCAAGGGTCAAAAACAGCCGAACTGGAACCATGTAGGAGCAAGGACACAACCTGAAAGGAACCTCAGTTGTCTGTTGTGACAGCCCGATGGGCGATATCCTAGCATCTCTGTCCCTATGGGCACACACAGGCCAAGCTGGATTTTGCATGAATCACAGAACTTTTTTCCTGGCCTAGAAGCAGTCTTAAGTTGCTTGTAGGCCCAACTCTGATGCCCATTTTGCATTCAAAAGGTGGAGAGATCTCCTTTCAAGCAGGAGAGGAAGGTCAGGGATCTTCCATCCTTATGAATTTGAACATGAAGCACCCCCAAAGAGGGCCAAGAGTATGTTTGTCTCACTTCTATTTTATTTATAATCCCTTTTCTCCTCCCAGCAGAACTCTACTTCCTAGTACAGTGACTTAAGTTTAAGCTTGGCCAGGCATGGTGGTTCAAGCCTGTACTCCCAGTAGTTAGGGAGGCCAAGGTGAGAGGATTGCCTGAGTCCAGGGGTTTGAGAGCAGCCTGGGCAAACTGATGAGACCTCATCTCTACAATAAATTTAAAAATTAGCCGAATGTGGTGGCACGCGCCTGTGGTTCCAGCTACTTGGAAGGCTGAGGTGAAAGGACCAACTGAGCCCAGCAGGTCGAGGCTGTGGTGGCTATGAGGTTGCCACTACACTCTAGCCTGGGCGACAGAGTGAGACTCCAACTTAAAAAAAAATAAAAAATAAAAAAAAAAAGCTTGACCTTGGTGTCCATTTTGTCCTTGACCTATGTCTGAAGTCTCCTCTTAAGGGAGGATGACAGGGCAAGAGGAGATATAAAGCTTTTAGTGCCCCCTAGGGGTTTGCATGTGAGGCTAATATTCCCCTCCACTTTGATCTTTCCTGGATTAACTCAGCTATACTGTAAACCTACCAGAGTTGACACGGTTGCTACCACTTCACAAAGGACTACCAGCAGAATGTCAGAAGAAAACAGCTTTTCTAATCTGTGCTACCAGTCCTTTTACTTATCTTGGATAAATGACTTTGACAACTTGGACCCTCAAGTCCATATGTGAATGATGCTTTAATGTATCTGCAGAATGCCTTTGAATGTGACGGAACCTCACTTCAAGCCACATTATGCACTAGACAAAGGAGGTTCCCCTAGTTTCTTTCCCATATACTAAGTGTTACTAAAAGAAAACCTACCTGATCAGATTGTACAGAAAACCCCAGATAATAGCAATATATTGATTTCATAAATGTGATGTTACAATAATAATATAGTTCTGGAAACACATACACTACCTTGTTATCAATTCAATTTGTTTTTATCCTAGAGAATAATTAAATCCTAGAGAAGTTAAAGTCCTAAGAAAGCCAGAGGGGTCCAATTTAGAAACCAAATTCTCTTCTTTGGCAGCTGTAGTCAGGAATGCTTCCATTAAAACCAAGTAACTCTTTCAGAATCTCCAGATTTAGAGAATTCCAATGTAAAGTCTCTCATGCACATGACTTTCCCAAAAGTTCATGGGATCAACTGAACACATAAAATATTATAGCAACCTCTACTCATATTCATAACTAGACAACACAATAAGATTGGCCTCAGTCCAAGTGTCAATTTCCTTAGAGCAAAGTGTTCTAAAACATGTTATATAGAAATTAAGAAATTGCCGGGCTCGGTGGCTCAGCCTGTAATCCCGCACTTTGGGAGGCTGAGGTAAGTGGATTGCCTGAGCCCGTGAGTTCGAGACCCGCCT